>NC_142350.1:48327500-48627500 GCF_059441175.1 Urocampus carinirostris | reverse complement strand
GTTTAATTTACAAACGGTACCTTTAAAGTTGCTCACACAATCAACAACATGAAGAGACGTTGCTCTCCGACAGAAAAAAAGGAGGCTTTCCAGTCCTTTTGACGCCAGCCACCCTCACAGCAAAAGTAAATTATAGAGTGAGTTGCAAAAGTATTGACCCTCCAAGAACCATATGACATATTGCCATATTTCAGGCTTTAAAAATTTAGATTGAAATTAAATATTTTCTAAGAATCAACAACATGTTGGACACAATCGGGAAAATAATTCAACATTTTATATTGTGCTAACAAACAAAAATGTGAAAAGTAGACGTTGCAAAATATTGGTCCCCCTTAGGGTTAATACTTGTACAACCTCCTTTTGGTGCGATCACAGCCACAAGTCTTTTGGGGTATGTCTCTCTATGTTTTGCACATCTTGAAAACAAAATATTTGCCTCTTCTTCCTTACAAAACAGCTTATGTTCCTTAAGTGAGTGTTAGGTGATTGTGCACAGCATTTTTCAGCTCTTTCCACAAATGCTCTATAGGATTGAGGTCTTGGCCATTCCAAAACCTTTATATTGTTAGCTTTCAACCATTTTGTTGTAGATTTTGCTTTATGTTTAAGGTCTGTTTAAGGAAGGTGAACCTGGGCCCCGTTCTCTGGTCTCTTGCAGACCCAAACAGATTTTCTACCTGAGTAGTGCTGTATTTGGCTCCATCCATCTTCCCATCAACTAATGATCTTCCCAGTCCATGCTTTATAAAAGCAATCCCCAAACCATGACGCTGCCACCACTATGTTTGACAGTGGGTATGGTGTTTTCAAGTGTTACTCATACGCCAAACGTAACGCTTTGCATTTAGCCCAAAAGTTAAGTTTGGATTTTATCAGACCAGAGCACCTTGTTCCACATGTTATTTGTGTCCCATGTAGTTTCTTGCAAAGGCCAAACGGACCTTTTTATAGTATTCTTTCAGAACGGGCTTTATTCTCACTACTCTTCCTCAAAAGGGAAAATGCATTGCAGAAGACGACTACTTGTCAAATGCCTGTAGGTAATCCAATGTGATCCTGGGCCTCTTGGTTGCATCACTGATTAGTTATCTTGTTTGAATCGAAATTCTAGAGGGATAGCCAGGTCTTGATAGGTTTGCAGTGTATCATTCAGAAGCCACAGGGGAACCTTTGGAGTCAGTTAGCTGAGCTGAGAGAACAGGGCACCAATATTCCTGCAACACCTACTTTTTAGTTTTCTCTTTCTAATATAATATAAAATATTAAAATAATTTAGCTCCACCTCATGATTGTGTCTCACATGTATTCGATTCTTAAAATATATTTTGAGTTTTTTAGCTTTAGGTTTGAAGCCTGAAATGTGGCAATACGACAAAGAGTTGCCAAGAGTGGCCAAAAACTTTCGCTAGGCACTGCAAAATTAAACAAAATAAAAGCGACACGGTCATCACACACGAGCAAGGAAGACGCCTTTAGCTCCGCCTCCTGTTTTCCCTGATTGGCTGATTGAGCAGCACAAGCACGGTTTTATTCCTATTTCGAATGAAGCCTACACAAAAACAATTAACCTAAATTGTGAGAAAAGACAAAAAAAATTAAGACCAAATGGTGAATGAAAATAAAATACAATTAAAATAGAGTTGTTGTTTTTTTTTTACCCTAAATTATTTACATTGGTATGACACTGACAATTTGCTATTGCTGCTTACAATTTGGATATTTGTCTTTTAGGCCCAGAAGCATTTTTATGTTCGGCTTTGACCGTCGATGTAATAAAACATTGCAGATGTCATTGAACGTAAGACTTTCAGCTTTTATGTGGGCGGGAAAATTTGATTTATTAGTGAGAAGTTATAGTTTGGACACTTTGGGATATAGCTCTCAATTTTCAGGGACTCCCATAAACATGATATGACATATTACAGTATTCCCTTGCATTTTGTTGTTAATCCGTTCATTAGCCTCTGTGTCAAGGGAATTTCTCTGAGTAGAAACCAAATAACGGAAAAGTTTCTGCCTCAAGGATATTTTTTGCTGCAAAGCACTTTGAGAATTGTAGTACAGATAATTGATGCTCCAACGGGTTTGAGGGTTGCCAAAGCAGGCCACAGCTTGGATCAGTTTGGACGATGAAGGCATGGAACGTGGTCCACTCGGACTCAATGTCTCAGCCCTCCCTCGGGACATGGGCGAAGTTATGCCTGAAGTGTGAATCGAAACTCTTTCAATCAGGAGATTCTGCTAGACGTTCCCAACAGACCCTTACAACACGCCTGGGTCTGCTGGTTTGGTATGTCATCTTCCCCCACATTCTGAGCCTATAAATCACCAGGCGGGGATCAGTTGAGAGCTCCTTCCCTCTCTTCACCCAAGTGCCCGAGACATGCAGGCGCAGGTCCGATGACATTATTACACAGTTGATCATCCAACTGCGGCCTAGGGTGTCCTGGTTCCAAGTGCACATATGGACACCCTTATGTTTGAACATGGTGATCGTTATGGACAAGCTGTGACAAGCACAGAAGTCCAATAACGATACACCACTCGACTTTGGATTAGGGGGGCCGTCCTTACCAATCACTGTCAATGCCCACTAGAGCGTTGAAGTTCTCCAGAAGTACCCCAGGGGGCACGCTCTAAAGCACACCCTGCAAGGACTCCAAGAAGGGTGGGTACTCTGAACTGCTGCCTGGTGCATTACCACAAACAACAGTCAGGACCCGTCCACCCACCCGAAGGTGGTGGGAGGCTACCCTCTCGTTTACCGGGGTGAACCCCAATGTATTGGCGCTGAGCCGTGACACAACTAATATGCCCACACTTGACTAATATGCGCCTTTCGGCACGGGCAACTATAAAGCGGAAGAGAGTCCAACTCCTTTCGAGAGGACTGGTACCAGAGCACAAGCTGTGTGTGGAGGTAAGACCGATTATATCTAGTCGGAACCTTCCAACTTCACACACCAACTTGGGCTCCTTCCCCGCCAGAAAGCTAACCTTCCATGTCCCAAGAGCCAGTTTCTGTAGCCTGTAATCGATGCACCAAGGACCCCTCCTTTGGCAGCTAAAGTGCTTTCTGACAGACATCCACTTGCAGCACAATGCGAACGGGGGGAATGGATTTCGGACACACAGTTGGTGCTCATTTTAGCCAGAAATCTAGGAAAAAAGTGCCACTGATGACACAATTTAGCTCTGTTGGCCCCCACTCTCAGAAATAGTTGACCGTGATAATGGATCGCGTGCAAAACAGTGCAGTTCATTTTAGGCAGACCACAAAAAAAAAAAAAAGTGCTCTCCTGGCCCCTGCCCTCATAAATAGTCGATTGGGGATAATGGAACACGGCCGCAAACATCCATTTTTCTTTTTCGGAGGGGCCAGAATGGTTTACTTTTTGGTGGACAGAAGGGGAAAAATAGCTGCTAGGCCCAACAAAATGCGCTCTGCTGACTACCACGTGCAGCTATATTCGATTAGGGATAATGGAAAGACAAAAGTTAAATACTGAAATAACGTCTACATGCTTGCATGTATTTGGGGTCAATTGTTTGTCACTAGTTATGTAAATGATTCCTTTGGGTTGCCCCAATTAGCGCCCAGAAAAAAAGGCAGTTTTCCGATCAATTTGTGTATGGCCACTTGTAAAGTGACACTGAAAAGTGCCTATTTATTCACAGACATATTCATCGAAAAAAATCAGAGGACGCAGAAGTCGAACCACGAAATGGGGAATACCGTATGTAGTATTGATGCTTCCATTTCACATTTTTGCCTTGGGGTCTGTCCCTCCAAATGAAAAGCATGCTCCATCGTCTCCAGATCTGACTTCTGTGCAAGGATATTCAATTTCTTTTCCTCGTCTCAAGTGGCAACACTGCGAGAATTCATGCGTATCCTCGTCTAAAATCGAGAAAATGCATTCATGAATTTTAATCGTGCAAAGCACATTTCATTTATTTCAGAAGATTAAATCAATAGCGGCGTAGATTGCGATGACCTTGTACTGGGTTCATTCGCTAAGGCTTGCAGGGATGCTAAAGGAAGAGGCAAAAACATGATAACCATGGAAAATAAGCTTGCTTTTATCAAGAAGGCATGCATATCGTTGACAAAAATGCTCCTTCAAGAAAATGCATTCATGAATTTGAATTGTGCAAAGCAGATTTCATCTATTTCAGAAAGAATTAATCAATAGCGGCAGATATCGCAATGACCTTGTACTGTGTTTGTTTGTTAAGGCTTGCAGGGATGCTAAAGAAAGAAGCAATACATGATAATCATGGAAACGAAGCTTGCTCTTATCAAGAAGGCATGCATATCCTTGACAAAAACGTGCCTTGAGAAAAGCATTCATGAATGTTAATCGTGCAAAGCCCATTTAATTTATTTCAGAAAGATTAAATCAATAGCGGTATAGATCGCGATGACCATGTACTGTATTTATTTGCTAAGGCTTGCAGGGATGCTAAAAAAAGAAGCATTACATGATAACCATGGAAACAAAGTTTACTCTTATCATATCCTTGACAAAAATGCGCCTTCAAGAAAATCCATTCATTAATTTGAAATGTGCAAAACACAATCCATTCATCTTAGAAAGATCAAATCAATAGCCGTGTATATCGCAATGAACTTGTACTGCGTTTATTCACTAAGGCTTGCAGGCATGCTAAAGGTGGAAGCAAAACCATGATAACCATGGAAAAATAGCTTCCAATTATTAAGAAGGTATGCACATTGTTATCCTTGCTAAATTGCATGGTTGTAACCAATCGGGGATCAGGACTATTATTAAGAATAAAAAGGTGATTAAAGCAAGGAAATCTCTTGACGGCATGGCAATCCACGCGAGTGGAATTTTTCAATTTAGTTTTGATTTGAATCCACCATCTCTTCGCCACTGTGCATCCACCCACCGATCTAGTCAACCAGTTCAAGTCACGTTTTGCCAAAGGTAGATAAAATGTCATGTTTCTTTGACATGTATATTTATTTTTAATGATAATTGACTCCCTAAATCCTCGCAAGGGGACGCTTCAAATATGCCCCCCCCCCTGTGTTTCCACACGGTACTCCACCCGACCAGCTCAAGTCATGTCCCACCAGAGGTAAATAAAACATCATTGTTCCTTGCTATGTACATGTATATATTAATTGAACATACACTTTGAATCCGCCAACTCCTCGCACCTGTGCATCCATTTGCTACTCCTCCCTACCAGCTCAAGCCAAATCACACAATAGGTATATTACATTACGTTTTCCTTTGCATGTACCGTATATTTATGTTTAATGTTTATTGACCATATACACCCCCAGGTCTTGCAGGAGGAAGTTTTAAAACCAGTTTTCATTTGAATCTGCTGTCGAACAGCACAAGTTCCCTCCAAAGTTAAATAAAATGCTATTTTTCCTTTTCGTGTATATTCATTTTTTAATGTTAATTGCTCACATACTCTCCGTATCCTCGCAAGTGGCAGTGTTTTAATCAGTTTTAATTTCAATCCACCATATTCTCCCCCTTGTGCTTCCACCTGCTACTCCACCTGACCAGCGCAAGCCTCGTCACACTAAAGGTAAACAATATTTGATTTTTCCTTTAGATCTATATGCATTTATAATGTTGTTTAATAATGTAATAATTAATCATTTTTGTATTTTAATGTTTTATCCGATGTACTGGGGGTCCAAAAAGCATGATCTCATCACCATCGCCATCTATACAACTATTTCTCATTGTGATCCCCACATTAGAAAATATGAATGTCGTATCCCGGGATTTACAGCATATATTTCCGCACTACTCAGTATTTGTATGTGCCTTTGAGAGGCGAGGCCTCCTTGGACGGCTTGAGTGTGAGCATAAATGTGAGCTGTAGCACGCAGCAGCTTCGTTTGCTAACAACGTTTCCCACTTGGTGTGACATCACACATCAAATGAAAGAGAAAGCAGAAAGTCTCCGTTTGAATGACATCAGCTTTCATATTTAGTGTTGTTGTTGTGAAAAGCCCCAAAACCCCTACTTCTGGACCCAACCACATGTCGTATGAACTCCACTTCAAGAAGCGCCCTGGTCCAAAAGCAGTACATTCATCACCATCATGGCCGTGCAAGAGTTGGATTGCATCAGTGCAAATACAAAAAAAAAGAAGGGATAGCTCCATCTTTTATTTTCTTTCCTCTTCCACAGTTTGGAGCCCAGCGCAAATTATTCGCGTAGCGCCACCCTCTGATGGTTTAGTGCAAAGTCTATACAGTGTTGTATAGTACAAGTACATGCATACAGTGAGACAGCGGAGGAAGCACACTTATTTTTACAGTACAATCCTTACCTGTGCAGAGATATTTGTGTGTTTTTGTGTCAGTCGTATGGAAGTTTTTAAGGTTCGTCATTAGGGTGAGGGGCGGGGGGAGGGGGGTGGTGGTTGTTACTGTTGTAAAATCATGTGAGAAGGAAAACGAAATGTAAACAAAAGTTGCCCCCCTCTTCTCCCTCCTCTCCTCTACAAATTGTCAATATTATACACGTATTTTCTTAACCCCGTCTTTGGAAAATGATTCCTAATATGTTTAGTATTTTGTTATAAGACGGGGTCGCATGCATGCACCGTATGGAGGAGCGATCCTGCCGTATGGAGAAATTATTGTATGGATGGATGAAATACCCACAAATATATGCCATATAAGTGAATAAATGCATAAATAACTCATGTCATGCCTAAATATATGACGAAAAATGGAAGGTATTCATTCATGTGCATTTTTCCATTTATTGTGTCATTTGTTTATCTCACTATTTATTTTGTTATGTATCTTTTCATTTATTAAGTTGTGTACTTTGTAGAGTAAAATGTCAGGTATTTTGGCAGTTTGTCCAGCGGCCCCTTTAGACATTTTTCAAGGGGTGGCCAGATGGGGCCACTTAAAATCTTGGGATGGCACACCAAAACTAAAAGCCATAACTGATGTTACAATCTAATGATAAACTGGCCAGTGGGGTGGCCAACAAATTTACAGGAGGGCCGTGGCCACCCCTTGCCAACCCCTGACGGAGCCATTGTTTTTGTCGTGTATTTTTTGTGTATTTTTTTGCGTATTTTGTCATTCATTTGGTCATGTATTTTGTCATTTGGCAGTTTATTTTGCTGCATATTTTGTCATGTTTGGTTCCAGTTTATGGGATGATGTCATTGTGGCTTGTACAATCCTTTGTGACATTTGGGCTATACCAGGTGTTTTTGACGCACAGAGCCATAAAAGCAAATATATATATATATATATATATATATATATATTTTTATTTTTTTTTTTTTTGAGAAATATTTTAAGACATAATTCAATAAAACTGTTCTACAGACAAAAGCTAATTATTCAGCTCATTTTATTTCAATGTGTGATATCTGAAGTTTTCATAAAATCTTTGAAACAATAATAATGCTACGGCCCGTATCCTATGTCATTGTGAGTATACCACTTAAAACTCAACTGCCTCTAGAGTGTTGAGGCTCATTTTTGTTATTTTTATCCTAAATAATGGTTTTAAAACAAAGTGCAAGCAAAGTTCTTTTGTAAAAATGTCACAAAATACTGCAAACGACGGTACAAACATATTTACCTTCAGTGCAAGCGGCACAAGGCAAAGGAGAAAGAGTGTACTCGTCGTTTTCTGTGCTCCACCCGTTTCCATTGTCTACCCAATTATATTGCTCAAGGTGCTTTGCCACAGCTTCTGGGTTAAACGTTTGTTTTGGGTTAAAATTTGTTCTGTGAGTTTTCATCATAAAGTGTCTCAACAGTAAAGCTAAATTGTTTAATGAGCTCCCATATAAAGGATTATGTAGCGATTTACACCCAAAACGGGGTTTGGTGATGTGACACCCTGATTGTAAACTGTAGTTAAAATTGTGTCCTGAATATACTGGACCAACCTATTTAAGTATCAGTTTAGTCTCAGCCTCGCATGTATTATAATCGGTTTAGCATAAGGCAATTCATCAAAAATGTCTTATTTGATCTCTGAGCCATATGTATGCAAGAAAAATGCCATATAATATTTTGTTCTATCAAAATACACAGAAAATACATGACAAAATACTAATTATAAATAAATGACAAATAAATTACTAAGTACAAAACAAAATACACAAAAAAATATATCACTAAATAAATACAAATATAAATGAGAAAATGCATAAATAGATGAAAAAAATGCATTCATGTCATGTATTTATGTATTATGTGCTTTATTTCGGTATTCATTCATTCACATGATGTATATCTGTGTGTGTTTTTCGATTCCTACAATTAATTCTACATATAGCAGGATAGTGCCTCCATAGCACCCGGCCCCCACCCCACCAAAATCCCTGACAATAGTGTCCTCTCGTCACGTGGTTACCTTTTGGATGTAAGGCTTACAAAGTTTGTTGCATCAGGTCTCCTCATCGCGATGAGTTCCGAATAATCCCTAAAAAAGTTTCCTTTTCTGATACCTGAAAAGCAACGGGATAATATATAGATATTTGTATTACTATGGCTGACTCTGGGTCAGTTCGTTGGGAGGAGTCACGTGATGGCAAGCGAGTCAGTTGGTTGCCATGGAAGCGGCCGGCCCTTCGTCCTGCAGCCTGGCGTTATCCTTCTCCTCCTCTTCTTCTTCTTCTTCTTCCTGCAGCGTTTGAGCGAGATTGGCCGGAACAGCATCGCAAACCCTCTGCTCGCCCACCGGTGAGGCAGGCTGTTGCCCGGGACTACTACCGCCCGAGGCGTCCCCCGGATGCGTGGGCGGAGTTAACGTGGAGGGCTCCGGCTCCATGCACAGCGTGATTTCTCCGTCCTGGATGCAGAGAAAAAGATACATGGACGGATGAATAAATGGCTCACAAAAAGTGAGTACATCCCTTAAATATTTGGCTTATTAACTCATTTCATGCCATAGACGCAAGTGTGGGTCGTTTGGTACCGAGCCATACAGTAAGAAAACAAATTAGTGTTATTTATTGCTTATAAAGTATTTATTTATTTACGTCCAAAGACGACTCAAGACGCGCATCATATCTTGGTTTACCGTAGTACATCACCACAAATGAGCTATGATTGATATGTTGATAAATATCCCTGACCACATTTGCTCAAGAAGCTGCAACAGGAATCGAGCCCGGAGCACAGTTGTGAGTGCACTAAATCCCAACCACTAGGCCATCAGAATTGTGGATGACAAAGGAAAGGGCACATCACACCATTTTTACTCACGGTGCCATGTTGTACACTATTGTATTGGAGCATTATGGGAAAAAGTTCAGCCAAATAAACGTGTTTCCTATGTTATATAGATTCCTAGTAGTCTCGTGATCACACAGTGGATTTGGCCTTATTATTACTATTTTTGTTATAATTACTAAAGTTATTTGTGGACTGGGCTGCAGAAATACAGACAGACATTAAACCGGTCCATGTTACAGAAAATGTTGCGGACAACTGCCCTTGACCACTGTAAATGTTAAAGGTACATTTTCCCTATGAGTTGATTGCTCAACGACTGACATTAAAAGTGAGTACACCCCTAAGATTTTTCATGTATTTCTTGTAAGTCATCAGCAAGCAAAATGCTTAAAATACAAAAAAGAAGTTGTATTTTGTCATTTAAGCCCCCTCCAAAAAATGTCTTCTTCTACATAATTTGCTAAATTATTATTATTCATCTCATCTCATTAGCTGTACCGCTTATCCTTATTAGGGTCGCGGGGGGCTGGAGCCCAACCCAGCCATCTCCGGGCAGTGGGCAGGGGACACCCTGAACTGGTTGCCAACCAATCGCAGGGCACACGTGGACAGACAACTCACTCGCTCAGTCACACCTAGGGACAATTTGGACCGGCCAATTCACCTGAAATGCATGTCTTTGGAATGTGGGAGGGAACCGGAGTTCCCGGAGGAAACCCACGCAAGCATGGGGAGGAACATACAAACTCCGCACAGTAAGGCCGGTAGCTGGATTTGAACCCATGCAGGAGGTTCCCACAACCTCAGAACTGTGCCGCACACGCGCTAACCACTGCGCCGCCGTTATTATTATTATTATTATTATTACTATTATTATTATTATTTTGATTATTATCATAATTGATTTAATTGTAATTATTATTACTATTTGTTTTAATTTGTATCATAGTTATTTTCTTTCTTTTACTCTGTAAATAAACACATTGTAAAACAAGCAAAATGGTTGAATATGGCAAACGGCAATTAATTCTGCTAATTTCAAGTATTTTTTAATGATGATTCGAGTAAGAATGGTTCTTAAAATAAAATAAAAAATATCACTTAAAAATATTTTAAAACTCTACAAGGAAAGGGAAATAATTTGTATTGTATTTTTTTGTAATCGTCCTCTCCTATTCATGTATTTTTTAAATTTTACCTAAATTGTATTTTAAAACGAATCTGAAAATCTGAAAAAATACTACTTAAAAAAAGTATTTAGATTAGATTTTTTTTTGCAAACAAGATGATTGTGCTTTTATCTATTTATTCCTTTTTACGATGTATTGCCCACTTCTTCATTATCATGAGAAAAAATATATTTCTAGTATGATGTCAACGCAGAATATATTGACCACATACAGTAAACTTTTCATTGTATCAAATCATGATTTTATTCTGTGTTGTCCTCCCAAAATACCAACCTCTACATTTAGGGTGCCAATATTTAGAAAAAAGGTGAGAGATGTACACACAATTTGTGTTGTAAAAACCACGTGAGCTTACCTTGACGTCCTCTTCTTCCTCCTGCTGCTCCAGCAACGGCGAGTGTTCATTCCCTACCACTTCCTCCCCCGTAGGTACGCAGAGGCCCGGCTCCACGATGGCCGCCGTGCCCACGTAGCCGCCGGCCTCCACCTGGTAGGCCTCCATCTGGCCCGAGTTCCACAGATCCACCAGGGGTGGGTGCACTTGGTGGACCAGGCTGTGGATGGTGCTGTTGGGGGTCGCTTGCAGGGAGTGGTTGGCACTGTGCAGCCTGTGTTCTAGTGACTACCGAAAGAAACTAGGATTAGATCCTGGATTCTGTTTTTTTAGACACAAAACGTTTAGTGCTCCACCCCACAATTATGGAAATATGTTGCAGAATTTGACCCATCTCTCTAGTTTCCTCTAGAGCTGTGATGTCAGAAGAAACACAACACTTACAAAGTCCCATTAACACAACATGTGAGACTAGCTCCGAAACTGACATTGATTGTAGTGAACAGTTATTGCATACCGCTCATCTCTGCTTGGAGAAATTGGAACTTTGCTTACCCTGTCGCTAGGGGCCTTGAGACTGTATCGTGCTTCAACCTTCAAAAGTGGCGAGGGGAAGGCTAAACTGTTGCTGTTACAGCATGTATTCCATGTTTGCCTTCACTTCCTTTTAGGTGGGAAATTGTGACTTTTGTGTTTTTCGCGGCGGTTGGTGTAATTTTGTCCGGCTATCGCCCCTTTAGCGCCGTGGCTGCCGGGGGATTTCCTGTTTTGTTTTCACCTGGTTGGAGTTTGTTAACTTCCCACTGTGGATTGTCGGGTCCCTTGGTTTACTCTCGGTAAGCTTCGCATTTGTTTTCATAGCCGTTGCCGCTTTTTGTTGTTGGTTCCTGGTTAGCCTGGCAGCTCACAGCGTTTGTTTTTGTCTGCACGCCTCACGTTCAGTCCCCATTTGTTCTTTGTATGTTATTTTTTGCCAGTTATCCCCTTTTTGGCTGCTTGCCCTTTGTCGTCCCATTACTGCATCCACCTGCGACACAACTCCTCTGCATTTTTCACAATAACTAGCAAAACTTTGCTTACAAAAGTCGTAACCTCTTTTAATAATTGACACGTAACACTATAAGGCGACTGGTTTGCTAGGGTCCTGTGTTCCACCGATGACATCACAGCTCAGGATGAAAAAGACAAGACATGCTGTCTTCAAAATGCATTATTTTCGAAAACAATTGGAACATACCGATGAAATATATAATGATTTTAAGCAAAAACTATGTACCATCACCACACATTTTGCATGCTTAAGAATTTGAGAATACCTTTAAGTTCCACTACCTGTTGCTGCTGATATTGCAGGAGCTGCTGCTGCTGGTAGTGCTGAATATGCTGCAGCTGTTGAAGTTGGCTCTGCTGCTGGAGGTTAAACTGCTGCTGCTGTTGCTGCTGCTGCGACAAGAAGTGAGCGGCCGACTGGCCGTCATAGCCCTCGCCCCCTACCAGATAGGAGCCGGCGGGGGGAGACGCCACGCCTGAGGGGTCGTTGTTGATGGGATCCCAAGCGTCCGAAGAAGACAGGCAGTAGTGTCCCTGGGAGACGTAAGTATGAGGCCATACCTCGGCTGAAGAGTGATGCAAGATCTGGTCTGGAATGAAAATAGTCATATATCTAAGGATGCTTATTGTTGCTGTCATGTGAAAAAGGTTTGTTATTGATTATTTGAAGCACAGGTGTCAAACTAAAGGCCCGGGGCCACATCCGACCTATGAAAAAGTTTCTAAGGCCCATAAGATGATCTTAATTCATTATTAGAACTGGCCTGCAGACCACAGCAAGCGAGCAACTCGTAAATCTTTCAGACACACACATACTACATTTCCCACGATGCAACGGTGATGTTCACGCACAAGAGCTAGATGGGAAAAAGAACATGAATTTGATGTACATCTGCCTTTCAATGTGATTGGCTAGCTACTTCCTGCAGTGCGTAAATGTACTGTTTTCAAAAACATTATTCTTAATAATAGGTTGCGTAGAGGTCTGTTGTTAGAGGAATTTGCTAATATATCTTTAGTCAATGTTTGTCACAAGAATCTATTGCTTTATTTATCCAAGCGTGCTGGAATACATTTAGTCTCGCAACATTATGTTTGGCCCGACATTCATTTGACTTTGTCGCCCCCGATTTAAAGTCACACTGTAGAAATACACCTGTAGGGGTCGTTGTAGATTAGAATGGAGCATTAGAAGAAGACACAGCACAGAAGCCCAAAGAACACCACTTGGCAAAATTCTGAGGCCTACTTCTAAATTTTACAACCAGTGATAGAACATAAAAGCTGGTGTTATTCCCTGGCAGCAACAACAATAGACGGAGCGAGCTGGATACACCCGGAACAACTGAAAAGGGGGGATAGCTGGAGTCGGTCAAAGCTGGTGGAAGTGGCTATTATTAGCTGCAAGTGAAAGAAGTTTCTTAAGATGCCAGCGAAAGATTGCAAAAGCAAACTATAATTTTTCAAGCATTGCAACCCTGAAACTGAACGGCATTCATCTGTTGAAGGCGAGTGACACTAAAGGACAAAGCAAGCTTTGTTTACATGGAGCAACTTGCAATAGCAGCTAGTAGCAAGCCATACCCTTCAACCAAATGGATATTATGAGTGACAAGAAAAGGAAACAGCGAAAAAAAGAGTTGAAGATGCCAGAATCAAATAACTCAGCGATGTCTGGTTGCATGAGCAGCTGTAGAGAGCATGTAACACTAACGGACAAAGCAGGAGCAGCTAACAATAACAAAAGCAGCGAGGTGCGAGCCACACCCTGCAACTAAGTGGTTCAAACGAGTGATAGGGGTAAGATCTTGGGTCTGGACATGAAATGTCAATCATTGAGTCAGGTCGGGCGGGGCTTTACTCTCGCGTTTTTTTTTTCATGGAGGATCTGCACACTCACTTTTACTTAAGTAAATATTTGGATGACTACTTTTTACTTCAACTTGAGTTATTCTATTCTGAAGGCACTGTACTTTTTTAAGTAACACAATCAGGCCGGCACCTCAGTGCCGCACATACTTCTGTGCCGAAGTGCAGCACCAAAGTGCACACTTGATTTGAGGGGCCGACTCAAAACCAAACCTGCACCTCGGTACCAAAGTATGCACGGTGAAGAAGTGCAGCTTCAGGTTTACTTCGCACACGGCCCCTCAAATCAAGTTTAACGGTCAGGTTCAGGCTATTTTTATCTATTTACCTTGGTCATATCCCTCAAGAGGGGTGACCGACAGCAAGACAAACACATACAATAACAAAGAAAAATAAAAAGGAAAAAATAGCAAAAAAACACACACAAACATTTTTGGACCATGGCCAACCCAAGTGCCCAAACACCCAAACAAGTTAGGCACCTCGGCACCTAAGTTGGTCATGCTTTTGTCCCTCCAGGCTAGTTCGGGGTTTTATATTCGTGGGTCGCGTTGGGTCAGGCTGGGTTTCTATAGGTCCGTTCTTACCTCTAAGGAGTGGCTAGAGGGAGAAACAGTGGAAAAATAGTTGTAGATGCCTTAATCACGGCATTTGACCACCATCACATGCAGGGCTTAGCTGTGGAAGATAAGCGGCCGGTAAGTGCCATTAGCAAATAGTCTCCCGCGCTTCTGTAGTTGTCAGATGGCGTTTAAAAATATCAGCTTCTTTGAAGGCCTCTTGAGGTCTGTGATGTAATTAATAATTTCTAGTCAAGTCAAGTCATGTGGTTTGGCTTATTATTTGAATCTATAGAATTTATTTCAAGTCAAGTCAAGTCATATTTATTTGTGACGCCCTTAATCACAAGGAGTCTCAAAGGCCTGCACAGACCACAGATTATTGCAAACCACAGACTATTATTACACCATCCAAATGAATCAAGTATTTTTAGACCACTAGGCGTCGCTATCCAATATACAATTTGGCTTCATCAATGTTTTTCAAAACTAAATTTATTGTTGCTTTCTTTAAAAAATATATAAAACTATTTTTGAAGAATAATGTTGATATGGCTTTCCCCTGAAAATATGTTTTTTTCACATGACAGCGAAGATAGAAATTGAAACCTAGAGTAAAACCATCCTATATTTTAAACAGGAGCTTGTTATTTTTTGGGGATAGCTCATTTAAGAATCATGCAAATGAAGCATTACAAAAAATAGGACCTACGGGCAGCAACACACACAACATGAGGTTCATCAAGGCTGACACTTGCATGCAAGTGCAACTATCCAAAAGTGCTGTTTACGCAGATCTGCGGCTTGTAGTCGGATTTTTTTTTTTTTACCTCGACTTGTGATACTCTCCTGGTTGACCTCGCTCAGGTGCGCCACGCTGCCTTGGTTGGACCCCGACCGAGGGCTCTCGCCGTCCATCGACGACCAGGCCAGGAGGGTCGCCTGGGAAATCGCGAATTGCTGCAGGATGCCTGAGGTGAGACAGGAAAAAAATGAGCACTTAATTGGCTGAATTGCTGGCAGGAAGGCCAAAAAGTTCAAATTGATATGCAGTGAAATGAGATTTTTAAATTGCAACGGCTACAATTTTTAGGGGGAAAATGTTCTTCTATTGTGGGGCCTTTGTGTGGGAGTTATCTAATCTAAACTTATTAATAAACCTGATATGTGTGTGCATGGTGTATGTGTGTGCGTGTGTATTCTTCTGTGGCTTTTAGGGTCCAAAACGGCTGAACCGATTTTCATGAAGATTTACACAGTTGTACTTTAGGCCTCCTGTGAGTGTTTTTAGCTAAGTTTTGTGTCAAGGCCATCCCAACAAAATTGATAAACATATGCCTTTCTTGTGGCAACCAAAGGTCCCACCCAGTGAGGCAGGCTGTATTTGGTGGGCTGACACGCCCTTTTGTATCAGGTAAGATTGTGAACCACCGTTACCTCCAGGTACACGCCCTGCAAAAAATTGGCTCCTCGGAGTGGTCAAACTTGAGGACAATCTACTTATTACCCAGGGAGCTGTATTTAAGGACAGCTGCTGCTAGAGGAGAGAGAGAGAGCCCCAGTTCCTCAAAAATTCAGGGGTAAGCGGCCAGCGGCCAAATTTATCTTTGGTTAAAAAAAGAAGAGGAATTCCGTTTTGTTTAGAGTGAATGAGGAAAGTCAGGACTGGATGGGACCCTGACCTTTCGCGGAGCATTGGAAGGCAGGCCTGATTTGATTTTTAAATGTTCTCTCTGACACCTACCAAAGGAAGCCCACCTCCGATCAGAGAAGACTTTTTGTTTTTTGGACCTCATCTCCCAATTCCCCACACAGTTTTGTAGTAGTCAATCAACCTTCTGTTGTTCAAATCTGGAAAGCTGACTCTTGGTGTTTTGTGTTTCCAAGTGTAAAGGCTGCCTTTGATACCCCAGGTTGCCACATTGTGAACAAATTTTACTGTCATAAATTTCATATGTTGCCCACCAGTAATGTTGACCACAGTATAAAATACATTTTATTTTATTTTTAAATCACCATTTCACCAGATGATTGATTTCTGTAAGAATTTTATCCAACCTTATTTCAGACATGGCTTCTGTAAATCTAAAAAAAAAAGAAAGTGAACTGTGAGGGCCGCCTTCAGGACAAAGTGGAAATTGGAACATTTTTGCAGCGAAATCCGAAACATTTGCGTCTTGCCTGCAAAGAGACTGTGGCTGTTTTAAAAAATATAATATCAAGAGGCATTACCAGACGAAACATGTTGACTACAAAAAATAACTGAAAGCTGTGAGAAGGTGAAGCAACTGGATGCTGTGTAACAGCACAGCATCGCTTTTTCAAGAGACCCTGCGAGTCAAATGAAAATTCTACAAAGGCAAACTATGAAGTCGCTGATCGGCAAACACTGCAAACTTTTCACATAGAGTGTACTTATTAAAGACTGTTCAAAGAATGCCAGGCTGAATAGTACATTTTCATCCTACAAAATCTGGCCTGCTTATGAAAAGTTTAGACACCCTTGACTTCCACAACTTAAACACTAGCAATAATTTCCAAGAAATGCTAGAAGTATGTCAAACTCAAGCGTGTATTTGAATGCCTATCATTGCTAAGAGACCAGGGGAAAAATTACATTAAGCACAGTTCAACTCTGCAATGCAGAGTCTCAACCTTACGAGATTTTCAGTTGTGAAATAAGTTCTTTTTTCAGCCTCTTTTTAAAATTTTTCCCCACCAAACATTAGCAAAAAATTATTTTGTGTGGCCAATAACTTTCAAAATTCAAACTTTGCTCTAATATGCCCGTCTGCTATTGGTTGACGTCATATAAAGTGCTGTTGTGTTACTGGTATGCATCATGAAATGAAATGAAATGATCTGCATTCATATAGAGCTTTTCAAGTCAAAGACTTCCCAAAGCGCTTTACAATGTGCTCCACATTTCCCAATAGCGGCCTTGAATCCATGTAAGGCGCTAACCTGCTTATTGGGGGTATTAGGGGTTCAGTGTCTTACCCAAGGACACTTCGACATGTAACACGGACGAGCCGGGATTCGAACAGGATCCCTTGATCCCAAGACGAGCGCTCTACCTCCTAAACTACTGCCACCCCAAGATGTCGGTATACAATTGATTCAACTACCTCCCACAATGCCCATCTCTTTATTCAGGGCAGAATCTCATGTGCGCCGTAAATAATTTTATTTTACCCTTTACCACTGTATTTGTATATAATGTTGTTCAATCATATGCACATATATTAAACATATGTAGTACTTATTATATATTATATGGGGTGCAAAGATTCGTAGATAAATATAATAGGTTTCTATCCCCTCTATAAGGCAATTTCACTTTGATCCCCACTTCAGAATGGATTAATGTCATGGGAGTCAACTGTAATGGTTTGCCAAAAAGCTCTACAGCCTCTGGTGATAGAAACCCATTCATGCAGTCCCGGCCTAAATGACTTAAAATAGTGAATGGTTTGTATTATCTCTGAGCTAGATGTAATCGTCCAAAGTTCTTAACCAGGAATTTCTAACGAAATTGGCTCTGGTGCCGGATCCACGCATTCTGTTCTTTGGCGGGACGAATGTCAACTCCAAAAAAGCATTATTTTTCTGTATTGTGCTTTATTATTGAGCCGATATGAGTAACCTACCCTGCATATTATAATCATGGTTGATAAGGATTATTTCTACACACAACACATTTAATCACAAACCATGTGATTAAAAGATTTTCATGTTTGTCATTGAATGTGGTAACTGGCTAATTTTGTGAATTGAGTGACTACAGTTTTACACCTCTAAACCAACTCACGCTATACAAACTCAACAATCCCCTCTAGCAGCCGGAGAGAATATTTGGTTTGCTATAATAAAAAAAAATCATAACATTTGTTAGAAACAACCTATAGACTCGATTGTTGTTTGAAATACTTAAAAACCTATGGTGGGTCGAATGTTTAACATACCTGTTCTAAACTGTCCGAACAAGGTAAACATACAATCAAGCTATAACGCTAAATACACGAATTCCGTAAATCATTAAGGTGAAAAAAGCTTTTTAATCGTTATTAGTTTTCCCACTACCTGCGGCAAAGCGTGCCTCCTTTTCGCCGTCACTCAGGTCGCTGTAGGCGTCGTTCTCCAGCCGCCTCTCCTTCTCCCTCTCTTGCGTGCTGATGCGGGACTGAGGGATGCCCCCCACGCCCACCGTGGCCATGCCCCAGTTCTGCCACTCGATCATGTGGGCAACGCGGCCCTGGGCCATGGCCGTGGGTTTGGTCACTCTCTCTTTCATGGTGCGTGTCACACCTGAAAGAAGAAAAAAGAAAAGAGAAGCGTTATTTCTGACGGTTTGGTGGCGGATGTTTTGATGGCCTGTCGGAAAAGGGGATGCTGTTAGGCTTAGACTGATGTATTGCTTTTCTATGTGATTATATTGGGTACAGTAGTTTGAGTATGATTGATAAGACGTGTTATTCACTTCATTACGCACACCTCCACAATCAGATCTAATGAAAATCCGATACAACACCGTGCTTTGGTTTTGAGCGACACATGCCAAAAGAGGCATGCTAGTCACTGTTATGCTCGCTATTATTTGTGAAGATTTGGTTATTTTATCTCGATAAGGTCGAAGGTTTTGGGGCCGCTTAATCACGTGTGTCACATTGGGTTCAAAATCGTTTGTCAGATGGGCGGGGTCAGAAGGAAAAAAAACATTGCTGGATTTAATTGTTCGTATCTTCCGATATTCTGGAATCCAGTACATTGGCAATACAAAAGCTATGAAATAATGTAGACCTACAATTTTTTCTCATTCAGGCTTATGAATAGAAACACATACAGACATCAATATGTACATTATACTGTAATCCTTTATATATCGCAGTCACTGAGACCAGAACCCCCGCTATAAGGAAAGATTTGCAAAGTAGCCAAGTTGACTGGGTATAATGGATTGCGGCCGCACGTGTACTGTTCATTATAAGCTGAAAGAACGGAAAAAGAGAGCTGCCACACATAACAGGGATAATAGATAGCTAACGAAACAGTGCAGATTATTTTAGGCAGGCCACAATGACATCCTCTAACAGCTTGAAACAGAAAAAAGACCTCTGTCAGCTCCTGGTCTCAGCGATAGTCAAACGGGGATAACGTATTGTGGCCGCAACTGTGCATTTTGTTTTAGGCGGGCTAGAACGTCACACCCCGCTTGCAGCTATATCCAATCGGGGATAATGGATCGCAGAATATTTTTTAACTTGCGATGAACTGAGGCTGCTGGCAGTAAGGGATTCCAGTATTTAATTTTATATCTGTATATAAATGAATTAATTGGTTTCAGATTAGGGAATGGTGTAATGGTGGCCTGTGCAGTTCTTTGGTTTTAAGGGCTGGGAAAATAAATGTGACTTGACTTGACCTAACACTCAGAATTTAAGTAAAAAGATATATAATGTTCCCTTTAAAGCACTCAAGTTGATTGAACCTGTCGTAAAAAAACTAAAAATGCAATAAGGCTTGCTCATAAGTTTAAATATTTGGGCCGAAAAAAGGTTACATTTGTTTAAAACAACTGCAAAAACTAGTTAAAAAGTTTTGATGAGTTCTTCTCAGTAATCCCCCTGCCCCCAAATAATCAAGTTTAGAAAACTATATATATGTTTGTGTCGAACTGTATAACACAACCAAAAAAATTTTGTAGTTTGGTTCAAATAAGTTTTTAGTTTTTTTCTATACAAAGCAAACCAGATTGTGTCATTTGGGTCACTCATTTAAACAACAAGTCGATATGTTCCTAAAAACAGCCAAAAATAATCAAAAATACAACAGATTTTCATGAAACCAATCTACTTTATAATTAAATATTAAGAAATAGAACATGTAGATGTCTGTATGTCGTGTATATTTACTCATAGATGAAGAAATAGGACAGGTCTCCAGGACCGGCCCCATGGCCAATTTTTTTTACCCAATGCGGCCCGTAACTCAAAACAGTTGCCCACCTGAGGTCTGAGGAATTAGGTTAATTTGTTCCAAAAAAATAAATGGGACAAAAATTGGGTACATTTGTTTTATTCCCTCACTTAAGTGACTCCAAGTATAATTATGATCATTGCATAACCGAAAAGGAGTTGTATTTTTGGTTGAAACAACCCAAAACATTGGGCAGACAAAACAAACCTTAAAGGAATAAGAAAAATAAGTAGGATTGCTCTATTTTATCTCATCCTTATATGTCATATATCCTTTTGACTTGTTTTGGGTTTTTGTTGTTGCTGCTATACGTTATCATATTAGTTTTTCCTACACTATTGTTACAATGCACTATTCTTCTCTTTCACGAATACAGTATTGCACTAATATTACTATATAGGCCAGTCGCTAAGGACTTTGTTGTTTAAAAAAAATCACCTTTTTATCCTCATAGTCTTATCTTTTTTACTCTTTGATGCCTTTATTACATGTTCACCCAAGAATGTCATGCCCAACCCCTACATACAACCCCTACAATTACAATGTTGATATCAATGACAATACAGCAAGGATAATTCAATTGAATTATTTTGCCAGTGTTTCTTAATATTTCAATTACAAAATACCGTCTATTCGGATGATTTTAAATGGTTACAAAAGCACATTTATCAGTCAAAGCCTAGCGGCGGTCCAACTGGGGTGTTCATGAACATGGATTATGAGAACAGCTGAATGACAAAGGTTACCCGGATGACATTTGTGTGTTTAATTGAGACTGAGACGACTGACTGAAGGCGAGGAAAAGGAAGGAAGGGGATAGGAAGGAAGGCTTGGGATGGATGAGCACCGCCTGTCAGAGGTGCACACCGATCTGGAAGGGGTTAATTGGGGTGAAGCGACAGCTTTGGAATGGCAAATGAGAGGTGGTCCCGCCGACACACTAGCGCTCAAGCTAAGTGGGAACGTGCTACGTCGCCTCGCTGTCAATCAGCAATCCCCGGGGGAAATTCAGCCCCCCTGCGGAAGGAATAGCGTGCAACCGGCGCTCCTTGCTTAATGCCTGGCACCCCCGTTTCTATTGTGATGACGGCGAATGGGTGAGATGAATAAATGATGATTGTGGACATCCACATAGCTGCACTGCACTCAAATAAACTGCACCGCAGAAATCAACTAGATTAAGTCAGTGGCGACAAGTGGCATCGGGGACAGCTGGGGGGCACCGTTTTAACATCTGAGGTTTTATGTTGAAAATGAAGAACTGATATTGCATTTGAGAATGCTGCAGTGAGGCTTTTACACATAACAAGATTGATCACCTTGATTTTAGCTGACCTGCACAGGCTCTCTGTAAGTTTAAAAAGTGATTTAAAGGTTATGTTGATAACATACCAAATCTAGCATGGACATTCTGATTTAATTGCACTCTATGTTCCTGCTCAGAGCCTGGCTCGGAAAATGCTGGTCTACTAGTGATTACAAGAGCCAAGAAGAAATCCACAGGTTCGGGAGTATTCGCCGTCAGACCCGGTACTGTGGAATGCTCTGCCTCAGTGGAAGTGTTTAAATTGGTGCTTACGGCATATTCTAAAGCTTATAAGTGATGTTGACTTCATACTCTCATCTTGGAAGTGGGATTACCTTGTGTGCGGCCCCTTCTCAAGGTTTTGAAGTTTTTCCTTCTCATGAAATAATGGTCTGCACAGCCCTATGAGACTTTGTGATTAAGAGTTATACAAATAAACATGACCTATTGTTTTTTGTTTTGTACATTAGACAGATTTTGCGGTTTAGTTTTATGATGTGGGAAAATTTGTTTATTCAGCCCCTTTATATGGCATTTTCCCCACTATATAACATCAAAGACAATTTATTTCGCATACCCAAAAACAAAAATTCAACAACTTTGTGGTGCTTGTGTGTATGACAAGTTGATCTCTAAGATGTCTGTCTGCTCTTGGTTTTGCGATTGGTTTGCGTCACCGCATGCTATTGGTGTACCTCCATTTACTCCATTTTATTTTTTAGTCACGCGTCCCAAGGCTTGCAGTGATGCTAAAAGAGAGAAGCAACAACCTGATAACCATGGAAACAAAGCTTGCAGAGGATGGGAACGCATTAGCTGCACATTGCCATATGGAAATTGCACTTTGCGATTTCCACCTCAGAACAGATTCATGTCGTACTAGATAGTCATTGTGCCGCTAAACTCAACTGTCTTAGTTTATTGAATGCTTTCCATAGGCCGGTGAATGACTTAAGCACTTTGTCATTATTCTTCCATGTGTTGAAGGCGCAGAGAAGGCATTTTAAAAGATGCAGCCTCTTGAGCTTTACAATGAAACCAAAGCATCTCCAGCAGTTCTGTGAAATTGTACAACATCTCAGAGGAACACACTTCAGAGAATCAAAGATTGCCGACTAGCGCTTTCTTTGTTTTTTAAAATAAGGCGTGCTTGTCTTTGAAGTTACATATGTATATTTGATGTACATTTTTTTCCAGGATATGATAATTTTTTTAATCCCGTGTTTGGCACTGCAGTCTGTAGCAGCCCGGCAACACGTATGACAATTTGGGCTGCCACCCGGTACAACAATCTACAACTACACTCAGTAACTAACTACAGTTTTTGCACTTAAATATTAAATTGATTCTGTAATGTGAAAAAAACTTGGCAAAGAAATTGCTTTTTGTTTGTTTGTTATTTAGATCATGCCTCAATGGTTTATAAAAAGTATTTTTTGAATCTGTTTAGATTAAATTTATCGTTGCACATTTAATTTTTCTGCATTACTGTGTAATCTTGTCTTTGAAGTTCAATTATATAAATGTGTATTTACTGGTAATATCAGCGTTATGACCTACTCCACTTAAATGCACCGATTCTTAATCATTTTTAAAAAAATTCAATATCTGGCCCTGCAGCATGTTGCACGCTAGTAACTCGTACGTCAATTTTGGAAGCCAGCCGGCACAGCAATCTATTGCTATACTAGATGGTGCCATTGTAATGGATTTAGGATATAAAATGGAAAAGAATACTAGAAATTCTCTGTAATCTAAATTGTCCCTCTATGGTTTTGAGTTATCGTTTTCCTAACTATCGATACAAATTATATTGTTGCTTTCATGATTAAAAACAAAACAAAATAAAGGTAAACATTAAAAATTAAGTAATTGAAATAAATATAATTAAGAAATAATTATTGACACTAAGTATTAAGTTATATTTTTTAATGACTAAAAATTGCATTTCGAAGGTGCTGTCCATAATTTGAAATTATGCTACTCTCTGCTGCCATCTCCTGGCTTAAATTCTGAGGAAGCTCATTCCTCAAGTACTACTATCACTTTTTTAATCTTTCAGGGGGGTTGGGTTGGTGTTTAGACTGATTTTGAAACCAGCCTTTTCTTACTTTCACCATTTTCAGGCTACACTAACGAAAAACCCTGAGCACGAGCATGATATAAATCTCCGGCCCTCACCCCTCCCAACCCCCTCTACTGCTTCCAAATGTGTTGAGTGTCCGGAACAGGGGTGCTAAAAGTAAGATAAAAACAGATAGGCGCATTGAGGAAAAAAATGTAAACGCTATTTGAACTCAGGTAGGCACTCGACTTAATAAAGAAATTATTTTACTCTCAACTTTTAAAGCTACCTCAAACGATGCACCCTACCTTCAAGCATTAGAAGGGTTTTGTCGCTTTAACAAAGCAAGCGGTGCCCCACTAGTTGTCGTCACTCTCCCAAGAAACTAAATAAATAAAATGAATAAACTCCACTAAAAAAAACATTTGACTGCAATCAATTCAACTCCACTGAGCACGACACAAGTCAAAAACATCCAAACCGAATTGGAATCCGGCACAAGAGACAACAAGACACCAAATTACACTCTCATTCACTTCGCCACTCACCTGTTCTCAGAGCAACACTGATGTTTCTATTGTCTTTTGGGGCTGAATTCATTCCGCCAATGACTCATGCTGAGTCATTGACTATCACAGTGTGGGGGGAGGAAGGAAGGTAGGAGGGAGGAGAAAAAAAAAACAGGGGAACCCTTTTCGGGTACCATGCTGACTCCAGCGTCCTCTGCAGGGGGGACGGAGCCAACATGGGGTCTTTTTACCGGTCACAGCACAGACACACACCTGACACACCTGACAGAGAAGACTTAGCCAGTGCGCCGATGCCGTAAGCGTTGGAGTTCCTCTTGAGACGAGGCAGGATGGATGTGGTGTCCTCCATGGACAGCTGCAGAGAAAGAGGGATGGCGCAGGTAGAAGAAGGGGGAGGAAGAGGGAGGGGAAAAAAATAGTATGGACGGTGTGACGGGGCACACAAAGACACCGAGACAGTGTTAGAGAGAGGTGGTGAGTGGAGGGGGAGAAGTGATGGAGATGTTGGATTAATACAAATCGACATCCTTTCGCTGTGTGCTTATTCCGCCTGCCACACATTAAACTCGGTGAGGAAAAGGTGGGGGGGTTTGTGAAAGAGATCGACCTTCCCGTCCAAAACGAAGCGCTTACGTCAGGGATGGGCAAACTAGGGCCCGCGGGCCACATGCAAAGCTGTTTTTACCGAATGGTCAAAATGAAATCACAACATAAATATTAGTGAATAAACTACTATTAATAAAAAATGTCGTTGTCCTCATCGTCCCTTTTGTTTGTCTACAACAAAAATACTACTACAGAAATACTGCAAAGATACTAAGAAACTATCAAATTCAGTGCTTAAGGCAGGGACTTAATATATTATTTTGCTTTCATTCTGAGAAGAAAAAAAATCTATAAATAAACTATGAAATGACTTCAACAGAAGCAATACAAAAATACCACGACATTGACACTAAAATACTGCTACAGAAATACTACAAACATAGTACAAAATTACTCAGAAACCAAATATCCAATTTAGTGCTTCCAACAGGGACTTAAAAAATTCTACAAATAAACTATAAAATTACTTCAACGGAAGCACTACAAAATACCATTACAGTAACACTAAAAAATTAAAATACTGCTACAGAAATACTACAAAATTTAGTGCTTACAACAGGAACTTAATATATTATCTTGCTTTCATTCTAAAAAGAAAAACTATCTATAAATAAACTATCAAATTACTTCAACAGAAGCAATACAAAAATACCACTACAGTAACATACTAAAATACAAAAATGCTGCAACAGAAATATTATGACAAAAATCCCAAAAAATAAAACGAAAGATATACTACAAAAATTCTATCATGGATATAAGACAAAGATACTACAGAAATAATACAAATATACTACTATGGAAATCTACAAAAATGCTACGACAGAAACACTACAAACCTACTACAAGCTTACTACTTTTGGAAATACTTTAAAAATACTTCTACAGAAATACTACACAAATATCACTACAGCAATACTATAATTAAGAGAAATACTACTACAGAAATATTATGACAGATATACAACAAAAATACAACTACAGTGATACTACAAATATATTACAGATATACTACAAAAGCTCTACTCTGGAAATACTACAAAAATACCACTGGCAAAATACTTATTTGAATATACTACAAGAATTAAACTACAAAACACTACAAAAATCCGACTGTAGAAATATACCAAAATACTTTAAATAAATACAACTACAGTAATACTACAAACCAAATATCAATTGCTGTTAAAACAGGGACCAAATATATATATATATATTTTTAATTGTGAGCGTTTCAATTTGACTAAACTAATCTATTGAAAAAACAAATATAAAGAAGTATGACATGTAGATTTTTGGTTGTATATATATTCGTAAATTTAAAAATTGGATCGGTCTCCAGGACCGCCCCCTTGGCCAAGTTTTTTAACCCAATGCGGCCCCCAACTCCAAATAGTTGCCCACCCCTGACTTACATTGATCCCCTCCCATGAAAAATCCGAGCGTCCGTGCTAGGGAGGGGAAGAGGGATATCGGCATGCGTGGAAGGGTTACATACGGGACGTACGCAGGAAAACAACAAGGCGAAGTGCAAAACAGATACGTGTTTATTTTTTTTTTAACCAGGAACGACAAAAGGCGAGAACCAGGGTGACAAAAAGGGGAGGGGGGTGGGGGTGGATTGAACAGACATCAGTTAGGATTGGGGCACTTCCGAAAAAGCAAAATGAGTACACGCTCATAGGTGTATTCAAAGATGCTCTACTTTTATTTATAAAGGAAAAAAAACGCTGAAGTTGGGGGATTTTTTGAAATACAGTAGAGCCCTGGGATAAGGTGCCCACGCTTTCAATGAACAGTGTGCAATAAGATGTTTGGAAACAGTACTTGCAGTAAAACGTGAAAAAAACTCTTGTTGCTGCTAGTTGTTGTCATGTTGTGTGGTTGTGTACCAGAAAAAAACGTAGTGAAGTTTTACAGTATCCCAGATCAAAGAAAAAGAAGAGAGTTGTGGTTAAATGTGAAAATCAAAGTGAAAAGATTGGACCGAGGCACTCATCAAAAATGCTCGGGTTTGCAGCACACACTACATATCAGATGAGAGAAATTAAACATTTATGACTGTTACTATCAGCCCATATTACTTATTACATTGGCAAAGTATCTTGATATTAGCTTCAGCAAACTGTTTGCGTGTAGCAAAAATGCCATCAAAGATGCTTATCCTAAAACAAAAAAACAATAAATACATGAATGATTAAATGTCTCTAATGAATGTGCACAATTGTGTGGCCAACATTTGTTTGCAATGCATACAGTTTTTATTTTCCAGTAGCCGCATGCAAGATAAAGCATTTAGGCTACACGCTAACAGTTAGCTGGAGCTGAGAAAATAACGAGATATTTTGCTAATATAATAAGTAGTATGGACTCAAAAACAAAAATCATAAACGTTTGATTTCTCTAACCCAAATTAGAATAGAATAGAATATACCTTTATTGTCATTGTTACAAAATGCGTTAAACATATTGTGACAACGAAATTGGACGTGGCACTCCAGTGTTCACATTTAACAGTGAGGATAAAATAAAAAAAATTAATTAAATGGCAAAAAGACTAACTGGAGAGCCTGAAGCCGCTGCACTCGCGCGCACCACCATATGAAGTGTGCGGTGCAAATCTGAACCTTTTTGCTAAGTGCCTAGGTCCAATCTTTTCACTTTAATGGATTTAAACACAACTCTCTTCATTTTTTTTGATCAGGTGTATCCCTTGGGATCCTGCAAAACTTTAATCACTAATGTTTTTCTACTATTCTGCCACACACAAACACAACATGACGACAACTACCAGCAACAGCTTTCTTTTCCTCGTCAAAGTCAGCCATTTTGATGATACAAAGCTAAACTTTTAGTGCATACGTTTCTTTACATATCATCTCGCCCAAGCTTTTGCCACAGGCTAAGCCCCGCCCACCGGATACATCACATTGTTTCCAAACAAATTAAAGGGTCTTCAGAACATAAACAATAATTTTTTTCTTGTGCCCAAAGATGTAAAAAATTTAAATTGTGCACATGTAAAGTTATTTTTCTAAGATGCTTGTCAGCTATTAGAATAGAACAGAATAGAATAGAATAGAATGGCCTTTATTGTCATTCTACAATAGTAAGACAAAATTGGAGGGCTTCTCCTTTCAGTGCAAAGTAAGATGAATTAAAAAGATAAAAATGTATACAAAATAAAGAAGTAAGATTGAAAAATGTAAAAAATAAACATCGATCGGCATCATATATAATGTTGGTCTGCTATTGGTTTGCGTCACGGCATCAATAAGATGCCATTATGTTATTAGCTGAACTAACTCCCATAATGCCAAAAAATGATAACCATGGAAACAAAGCTTGCAATTATCCAAAAATACAAAGATAGCACACTAATTGCTACCATTACTAAGTTGCGTGGCCGTATACAATTTCCAATCGGGAATTTTATTGAAAATACAGGGAAAATTAAAGCAAGGAAATCTTCTAAGGGCACAACAATCTGCGGTCAACCCCTTTGCATCCACCAGCTATTCCACTTGAACAGCTTAAATCGCATGAACACCAAATGTAAAAACGTTTTGATTTTTCTCCTACATCTATATTTGTTTAGCACAGCATTTGATCTTTTGCTCATACACTACAGATAAGTAGTACTTACTATAGACAATTTTGCATTTTTAATGTTTTTATCTGGGGTACAATGGGTTCAGAATGGATGATCTAATTACCATATATTTGTATTCCTTGCTTTACAGTAATTCCACTTTGCCATCCCCATCTCAGAACAGATTAATGCCATATCCTTGGGGTCTGCTGCATTCTAAATCTGAATGTCGTTCGCAAATGTATTATGCTCATTGGTCAATGAATACAAACATATGACATGAAATAATTAAAGTAGGAGTTGGGTTTGTGTGTGTTAATACACATCCGCTACAGTAGGAGGCAGTCTCACACCAAAGTAGTAAGATTGCAAAAAAATCTCACTCCATTGGCAAAAAAATATATATTATCTAAAATGTACATTAAAAAAAACATGTGAATGTATTTCAATATTTTTAATTCGTTTTTCTAGTTAAATTTGCAAAATCCTACTTAAAATAGGCACAATAGGTAATATTTTATTTCTTTGACAAAATAAGGACATTTTCCAAAATAACTGAGCATAAAGAAGTTTGCTAAGATTAGAAAACAAAACCTAAAATGTGTCAAATGATACATCACTTTTTAGATAAGACAATATTTTATGTTAAACAGGGCTGTAGTTTTGGAATAGACGGAAGGGCTGTGTCCCCACCAATATCAAGCAATCATTGTTTTGTTCCCTCAAATATTATGATATAGTCAAAATGCGCTTTGTCCCCACCAATGCCAACACCAAACCTATGCCCTTCATTTTAAGTATACATTATCTTCTGTTATTACATAAACAACATAAAACATCTTAATGATACTTGGAGTAAGCAAAGTGTTCTGCCAATGGGTTAAGACTTTTGTGGCATTCTTTGTAGTTGCATTCTCTTCCACTTATTATTTTTTTTTCTATAATGTGTAGGACGAAGAGATATAACACTTGAGTGTTAGAACGCAGAGGCCAAAGAGGGAACTTATCTTCCTTGCTGGAAAAAAAAGCTTGAAAACAACAATCATTGGTGTGGGTGTTTTACTGCTAGCAAGGGCACGATGCATAAATAAATAATGGAATCGCTCTGTGGTGCATTCGGTTTGAAAAGTAAAGCTGTGTTTTGATGGAAAATGGCTTTCTCTCCAATTTCTACCCCTTGAGAGGAAGGCAGGGCCGTAATGGGAATGGTGACTGACTTATCTGACATCCTGTGACCGCAAAGGGGCTACTGAGCCTGATGTCGCCCGTTCTCCCGGTGCTACGTGACGAGGTTAGGGGAATGGAATGGAATAGATATAGCGGCGTTACATGCAGTGCTGTGAGAAAGTATTTGCCACCTTCCTGATTTCTGTGTTTTTCGCAAATTTATAACTCACAGAGGTTTCAGATCATCAAACTGATTTTTATATCACAAAGAGACAAACCAAAGAAATACGAAATTATGTTTTGAAATGTTGATTCCATTTATTGAGGCACAAAAAAACTAGCCCCATGAAAAAGCCATGATCCACAGAAAACTGGGAATAGAGGCAAACCTTCCCAGGAGTTTTCGACAAACTGAAATTACTCCAAGAGTGTGACAACAGCTCATGCGAAGGTTACAACAGAAACTTGAAAAAACATCCAAGGAACTGCAGGCTTCGCTGGCCTCGGTTAAGGCCAGTTTTTTGAAGCTCCACTATATGAAAGACAGTGGCCAAAAATGGCATCCATCGGAAAGTTTCACAGGCGAAAACAACTGCTGTCACAAAATAACAAAGACATGTCTCTCATTTGCCAAAAAACATCTTGATTATCCTCAAGACTTTTGGAAAACGTTCTGTGGACTGATGAGTCAAAAATTACACTTTTTGGAAGGTGTGCAGCCCGTTACATCTAGCCTAAAAATGGCACAGCATTTGACAAAAAGAGCATGATTTCAACATTAAGCATGGAGGTGGTAGTGTAATGGTCCAGAGCTGCTTTTCTGCCTCAGGACCAGGACTGCTTGCTGTGGTTGGTGGAATAATGAATTCTGGTGTTTACCAGAAGACCCTGCAGGAGAATGTCCAGCATTCAGTGAGTGCCCTCAAACTCAAGTGTTTTGGATCATGCACCAGGGCAACGATCCAAAACATACAAACAAGTCCGCGTCAGAATAGCAAAAAAACAAAACAAAATGAAGGTTCTGGAGTGGCCAGCTCAAAGTCCAGATTTAAATCCAACTGAGATTTTGTGGTGTGACCTTAAATGGGCAGTTCATACTAAAAGAAACTCCAATGTGGCAGATTTGTCACAAATTTGCAAAGAAGAGTGGGCCAAAAATCCTCACAGTATTGTTGTAAAAGTTAGATTTCTGTTATCGCTGCCAAGGTGTCCCAACTCACTATTAGGTTGAGGGGGGCAATCACCTTTTCACATAGGGCCAGATAGGTTTTGATTTTTTTTGTGGCTTAAAAAATATAACCAACATTTTAAAATTGCATTTTGTACTTTCTTGTGTCTGTGTGATATTAAATACAAATTTGCAAAAAACACATAATTCAGGAAGAGGGCAAATACTTTTTCAGAGCACTGTAATTAGGATACAAAAAAAAGAATTGCATTCTGTTACAGTTACAGAAAAAAATAGATACAGTAATTAAATTACAGGTTGGTTGGCTGGTTGGAATCCTTAACCACTAGGGTCGTAGGGGCACCATTTTCTGTGGTGTGTCTTGGGCAAGTACAGCCTGGTGGCGCCCATTCCTCTCCAGGCCAAAAGATTACAGGTACATTTAGTTGAAAAAAATAATTACATTGCAGGATTACAATTGTATTTAATACTATATTTACATATACATAATTTTTGGTTTGAACAATTTTATTGACACTATTAACATCAAATAAACAATGTGAGGTTTGAACAATTTTTCTCGACAATTTTAACAGCAATTAAGCACATTCACAATTTCGTTATAACTGACAATATGACATGCACCAATAGATAAATTGTGCCTATCATAATTTCAATCACTAACACTAGAGAGACAATTTGTCCTTCATTTCTCCTTCAACGAAACCCTCATTCCGTTGAATTGGCATAAGCCTGCAGTTGCGCGCTAGTGATGCGTTCAAAATGACTGTACGATCCCCGTATTGTTATATTGTGGCAATGTTTTACTTAGCGTAGTAAATGTGAATATTTTCAAACAAGTATAACTCGGACACAAGACATTTCAGAGTTTGTAGGAAATTTAGAAAGTGAACATTTGGTGTGTTTAAAAAAAATATATTTGGTTCTTAATAAAAAGTTTTATTTTTTGCTTAATAAACTATACTACGTGGTTAAAAATTGAGCACTTTTTTGTAGGACTACAATAAACTACCCTACCTTGGTTTCCTTCAATTCTTCAAGGTTACATGGTTAATTTATCTTTTTAATTATATTTATAATTATGATTATTTTGTCTTTTATTAGCATATTTGGCATTGGAGTAATCGAAAGTAATGAAGTTACGTTACTTTATTATTATGGTGTTGAAATTACGTTAATGATTACATCTTTCAACAGGTAATTAGCGACTGTATTCGATTACATTTTTTAAAGTAACCCTCCCAACCCTTTACATGATGCAAAATTGCAGAACAGCGAACGCCGAGACTTTTACAATTCCTGTCACGACACGAGAATCGGCGCTTGACGGAAAGCTCGGGTAAAAGGCCGAGGTGCTTCTCGGTGAACTGTCAAACCGGCTGTACCGAATCAGCCATGTTGCTTCCTTGGCTTGTCCGCCTGTGGGAAAAAAATTGAGGCGGACGAGAATAAGGTCTTACCTGCTCGCCATCCTTCTGGACTGGCACGCCATCTGCTGCTGAGAAAGGAAGAAAAGAAACAAGAGAGAGAATCTATTAACATCTTGAAGATTGTTATTCTAAATTGAAAGACAAACAAACCCTGTAAGCCTTATAAGGAAGGCAACAAATACTGTGATGTATATATATATATATAATTTTTCGGAAAACTTGAATGTTTAATTTTTAGGTCATCGTTGTCCTCCTACAGAATTTCCTATTATCATACATTTTTGAAAAAACACCCTTGAGCCACTAGGGAGCGCCAAAAAGTTGCTGACCTCAAGGGTAGTCCTTTCATTTCATGATTGCCAGGGAATATACACATTCGCATAAACCAAATGCTTGTGTGGGCACGCAGTTACATTTTGCCCGGATATTACATGCCGCAAAACCCTGTGAGACTTGTAGTACAGAAATGAATTTTAGAAGCAAAGTTTGGCTAACTCGCCAAAAAGGTTTATTTGTTTTGCTTGATTTCTCAATTATATTTCAATTTTAATATTTACCCCCAAAGCATAAATGCTAGTTGTAGACATCCATAAGTAGTGGGTGCAACAGTTGTATCTATCCATGTATAATGTAAGTCTAAGCTTTTTGGCAAAACCTTGCCTTTTGTCCACGTTAGGAGCAACTCTTGTAAACACACAAGACACTGCAATTGAGCTCACTTTTAGAATTAATGGAAAACAATCATGGTACTTCATTAAATTTTGTGAGTGGCAGAGTATTTGCATAATGACGTTGTTCCAGCTTCGCACTTGTAATAAAAATACTCGTAAACGCCATGTATAAGGGGTTATTTGTCTCTAGGCATGCAAACAATTCATTCAGATCCAATCTTTCGTCTCCAATCATGTTATTGCCTAGACGTAAACATAGTCAATGAACCTGCATCAAGGAGAGTTTCTTTGTTTTTCCAACATAAAACGAATATCATTTCTGTGTGTTTTACTACCCTTCTGTTGGCTAAAGTGCGTACATCTGAATCAGCAGTACCATGCCCATTGAATTATCAGGATACCTTTTTTTACGGAGTATCTTCCTTCGCTACCCCACTTCCACTCCTCTTCCTTTCAAACCGCCCCATCATGATCATATCACTTTTAGAATAATCCTGACAGGCACATTCTTTATCTACTTCTTCACTCCATTCACACTCCATTTTTTTTAATCCCTTATAACAGGGAAAACCAACTTTTTTGAAGCTGCAAGCTACTTCTTTGTTTCTTCTTAGGGCCTAGGGTGACCAGTTTGATTTGCATTTCTTAAATAAGAATATATCATGTCATTAATATGTTGTTACTTTGTTATTTTGATGTAATTACCAGCTTGTAATATTTATAAATATTTAAAATAGCCTTTCAGTAAAATGTCATACCAGTTAGAAATTACATTTCCCAAATCACAATGACCGGTGAGCTATTTTCAGAACCAGTGCACAGCTACTCAGGTGGTCCTTAGGGTCCTACCTGGTAACCCCTGCCCTATAATATTTAAGAAATAATAATCTGAACATGTGGCTCGAATATAATTGGCTATATTGTTCAGTCTCCGTTTTTTTCCTTCATTCCACAACCTAAAAACGATTTCCAGAAATAGAGAATGTCACTGTGTTAGTATGTAACTCTATAGTGACCTCTGATTTTTTTAAGAAAGGCCAAAATAAATACTAATCATTAATCTAAAGCAGAAGAAACAAATATAAGTCGCTCTGGAGTATAAGTCCCAGCAACGGAAAACCTATTTTTAGCGTTTTATGGCTTACTGTGTTGGGTTTTGTGAATTAATATGATTATGATTAGAATTATTATGAAAAGACCATTTAAGATCCATCCATCCATCCATCAATCCATTATCTGCACTGTTTATCCTCAGTAGAGTCGCGGTGGTGCTGGAGCCCATCGCCAGCTTTCTTCGGGCAGTGGGCACTGGTTAACAATTGAATATATGATACAAATGTTATCGTTTATTCATAGTTAATGTTTATCTGAATAATTTCAGCTTTTAAACCTAAAACACTGTCAAGCCATCAGACCCGACTTCCAAGCGCCAACTTTTGTGTCACAACACCTGTTCATTGGAACTTTCAAATAAACGGTCAATGAAAATTATGGCAGATCAACAATAACCCATTTACGAGACCCTTTCGGTCGGACAAATTAATTTTATTATCCCCAACTCCCCCCTCGCATTCCAGACTGCTCAAATCCTAATTAAAGCATTGGTTTAATTTGATAGCGTGTACTGGTAATTGGGTTTAAACACAGCTACAGTCTCTAGGTGCTTGCTCTCTGTATCAGCAAGCCCCAGAGGGATGCGATCCGAAACCAGTGCCGTGTGTGTCACGGCACCGTTTGGTGCCTGAGCTATTCTGCGGGAGCGCTAGTGAGACTGGTTCGGCTCTGTGGATGGACAGTGATGTCTGTGACCCACTGACCCAGTCATTCAAAAACATCGGCTCCGCTCTGCGTCTCCTGACCTCAGTGATATTAGCGTCGCCTGTGAATTCTATCCGGTCTGCAATCTGATAACCACTGAGAGTAAAGACTGTAGAAAGTGATCTTCTGAGCACACACATATTGAGAATTTTATTTAGTGTCATAGACTACAATATAGTGTACATTGTTCATAAAGAAATCTGATGTGGCTCTCTGGTAAGAACCTATGATAAAGACTTATAAATAAACATAAGATTTAAAATTTGATTGAGCATACCCTAATCCAGGGGTCAGGAACTTTTTTGACCCAAAGAGCCATAAAAGCAAAAAAAAAAAATATTTCTCAACCAGCAATTTACTGAGGTTTCAAAGAATAAAGTGTGAAGTAGCGAAGGATTATGGTGAATTGTAAATTTACTCAACTTAAAACACTAACATTAGAACTTTTAGAACTGTAGTTAAATTTCAAAACAAATAAGTATGCCACCAATCAAGTAACTCGCTTATTTTCCCTCATTTTCCTGCAACCACCCCTAATTCCTACCTCTGTGCCTTTACTTGTCTCGCAGCGCCCTCTGTACAAATTTAAATACATAAAATTCCCTCACACAATTGATTTCAACTAGTCAGTAATACCAAAGAGTTGTAACGAGGGAAAAGATAGGGCACTCCTGACCTATCTTTGTGAAGCCAAAAAAACGTGTGGCCCTTACTCATCCCCATTGTACTAGGCCAGCGGTCAGCAAAACAAAATGTTGAAAAAAACATATTGGACCAAAAATAAAAAAAAAACAAAGAACCAAATTTCTTGGAGCTGCAAAACATTAAAATCATTATAAAAGCCTTACACTGGCTTTATAATGAATGAACATGTTGTATGTATCTATGTTAGCTTTCTATCAAAATGACTAAGTTGGATACAGTGCATCCTGTGGAAAATGATGCACCATGTGACCACGGTACTCTATTGTAGGATACCGCTTCAAGTTTAACTTCATTCGATCATTAATGAATACAATTCAAGAAATCCAATTTTTGTCATTTTTAATTTGAGGATTCAAAAGAACAACAATAAAATGGAATGTGTATAACATGTGCCTCAACAACAAAAAGGGTGCAATACTGTATACCGCAGTATGCGTTAATCAAAACTAAAATAGCAGCATTGTGAAAAGGTTAAGTAAAAATACTACATTAATGCAGTTTTAGTATGATTTCTGTGCAGTTATTTTTCTCTTTTTATCTTTGGGGTCCATGGCCGATCACACATCCGCCGTTTTGTTTTAAAAACAGCCACCTGCCTGATTGTGACGCTACCCCTTCAAAAGGGGTTGGGCATGGGCATAGGAGCTCGGTACTTGCACAGGTAATACAGGAGAGAGGAAAACAAGCGAAGGAGAAATGTGCTTGTACCAACTTCCCTCTCGCGTCATAGTATACACCCCAGGTGGAAATGTAATATTCATAATACGCTTTTTACTGCATTGGAAAACGTTAAAAGTGATTAGTCATGTTTTCCCTCCTACATAAACCATATTAAAACAAAAATACATTTTTACAATTTGTAAAACGTATTTTGGACGAGTGCCAGTAAGCCACTCGGCAGTGCTAAAGAGCCAGATGCGGCTCCTGAGCCGCGAGTTGCCGACCGCCGTACTATGCTTTGCTAAGGAATGAGATGGTCTTTGTCTCCTAGTAAACTAGCATTGCTATAGTAAGAAGCAAAATGGAGGGTATGCTCTCCAGTGATGCTTTGTTGAACGAATTAAGCAGATTTTGTCCTAGGTTGTTTTCCCCTGGGCACACATAGGCAAGTCCAGTATAACTTCCTTGGTGTTCATTAAGAGACTCTACGCTTCCACCTTGTAGGTTGCCTCATCCCCCATCAGAAATGAGGACAACCATTAGATATTTTATCGTAGGATTATTGTAGAAGTCTTTAAAATCTGCAAATTAATCAACCGGAGCGGTTACTTTGCACATTTCATTTCCACTCAATTTGACCCACTTTCATCACAACCCACTTTGTTTGATTCTTGTTCCTGTCAGTGTGCAACTTTAAACGGCTTATATGTGTCAGAACAAATTTTGTGAGTCTTTTTTCATGAACGCAGCAGCAAGAAAAACAAATACTTAAATAAGACCTCGGGGTCTCTTGCACTGTGACGGTTTCAAATGAAATTGATATGGAAAATCCTGAGTGTCGCTCAAGATAATGAGTTGATAAAGCTTCTCTAGCTAAGCATGTTAGCCGTGACCAGCTGAGGAAAAATAACCCAAAACTTAAATAACTACATTCTTATCTTTGAGTATTCGATTTTTTATCAAGCTCTTAATTGATCTGAATTGATTTTACAAAAGTGTGACCCAAAGTAGAGTGGAACTTTATAATATTTCTGCAAAAATACAGCAGCAAATGTGATCTGATCTTTTTAAAACAATACAAAACAGTGTTTACTTTAAGTAAAACTGCCGAAGGATTTATAGGTTTCAAAAATTTTGATGAGGATAGCATGCAAAACAATGACAGGATGACTTTGTCGAAATCATACAGATTAAAAAACTGTGACTGCTTTAATTGAAACCACCCAAACATTCATAGATCTCCATATCTTAATAAAAAAGGAATGTTAACAGTGACAAAAAGGCGAGGAAGTAAATGAACCCTCTGTAATTGATCTAATATTTGTCATAACTACACAGATAAAAAAACGGTTTCTGCTTCCACTAAAACCACCAAAACATTTATAGATCTCCAAATCTTAATGAAAAACACAAGCAAACAGTGGCAAAAAGAGGATGAATAAGTAACCGAACCCTCTGTAATTGACCTAATATTTGTCATAACTACACAGATGAAAAAACAGTTTCTGCTTCAATTAAAACCACCCAAACATTTATAGATCTCCATATCTTAATTAAAAAGGCATGCAAACAGTAATACAAAGGGGAGGAACAAGTTACTGAACCCCATGTCATTGACCTGATCTTTTTCAAAATCATACAGATGAAAAAAGCTGCGTCTGCTTTAACTTAAACGACCCAAACATTCATAGATCCCCTTATCTTAATGGAAAAGGAATGCAAACAGTGACAAAAAGGAGAGGAATAAGTAACGGATCCCTCAGTAATTGATCTAATATATGTTATAATTACACAGATGAAAAAACAGTGTCTGCTTCTACTAAAACCACCCAAATAGTTATAGATCTTCAGATCTTAATGAAGAATACATGCACAAAGTGACAAAAAGGAGAGGAATAAGTAACTGAACCCTCTGTAATTGATCTAATATTTGTCATAATTACACAGATGAAAAAACGGTGTCTGCTTCAACCAAAACCACCCAAACATTTTTAGATCTCCATATCTTGATGAAGAACACATGCAAACAGTAATAAGAAGGGGACGAACAAGTAACTGAACCCCATGTCATTGACCTAATCTTTTTCAAAATAATAGATGAAAAAAGTTGTGTTTGCTTTAACTAAAACCACCCAAACATTTATGGATCTCTATATCCTAATGAAAAAGGCATGCAAACAATGACAAAAAGGGGAGGAATAAGTAACTAAACCCTCTGTAATTGATCTAATACATGATTAAAAGATGAAAATACGGTGTCTGCTTCAACTAAAATGACCCAAACATTTATAGGTTTCCATGTTTTCATGACTTCAGCATGCAAAAAATAACAGAAGGGGGAGAAATAAGTAACTAAACCTCTGTCAATGATTTGATCTATGTCAAAATTACAGATGAAAAAACAGTGACTGCTCTAACTAAAACCATGCAAACATTTTAGGTTTCCATAGTTTGCATATTATTCTATTTTGTAAAGATATATATACCTTGTGACTTATTTTGTTTTATTTTTTGTTGTCGCTGCAAACGGTTATCCCACCTTTTTTCATCGCACTGTTGTCACATGCACTATTTTGTTTCATTGCATTATTATCATAACTTAGCTCAGTTTCTAAGCATTACGTTGTAATTATGTTTTGCCTATTCATCTAGATAATCTTTTTGTCTTTTAAGTCTTTATTACATGTTCACTCTGGAGTGCCATGTCTAACTCGTTGCATACAATGTTTCACAACGTTGATATCAACGACAATAAAGACAATTCAAATTCATATTTTAATGAGTATAGTGTGCAAACAATGACAGAAAGGGGAGGAATAATTAACTGAACCGTCACATTTTTTATTTTTTCGTCCCACCCTTGGGCAGCAATAACTGCTACCAGATGCTTCCTGTAGCAGCAGATCACTCTGGCACATCAATCAAGACAAATCTTGGCCCATTCTTCTTTGTAAATCTGCTGTAGTTCAGATTCCTGGCATGTCTGGCATGAATTTTTGAGGTCATGCCACAGCATCTCAATGGGGTTCAAGCCTGGACTTTGACTTGGCCAACTCCAGAATATGTATTTTGTTCTTCTGAAACTGTTTTGAAGTTGATTTACTTCACATTTGAGACTAATTTAATGCAGTAATATGATAAGTAACAAATATTCACATACCTTTTAGATACCAGTGTAAAATTCAATCGACTTTAAAGATTATCCTTTGTATTAGATAGCCTACCCTTCTTATTGCTCACTAAATGATGGCATATCCTAAAATTTGTAGCTGCTAAGAATCTTTTCTGTTCTCAGCGCTATTTTGGAAATGTATACAATCCATGCGAAGTATCTCAAAAATAAACCTGTTCTTGACAAAAATCACAGTCTGATTGTTGTCCAAATCAATTATACAGTTTTGTAAAGCTTACAAAATTGAAGTGAAAAAAAGTATACAATATAGAGCACATGACGTAAAACTTGATGGGTTAAGCTGAGGGCAGTCGTGGATGATCAACCTCTTGATAGTCACGTTTGCTTAAAGCCTTAACTAAAATCAGAACTGAAAAGGGTACAAAAAAATGTCCCAACAGGACTACAAAACAAAAGCGTAAAAAAAGCCTCTCAAACTGATGAAACTGATGGGTGACCCAACCAACTGAAGAATTTTATGTGAGAAATAAAAAGTTTAAAAAAAACAAAGAGGCAACATCACATAATGTGATGCAGTACTAGTACTACTTTTGCATCGCTATGGATGCAAAAAGTACTCAACTTCATTACTAAAGTTACAAAAGCCACTTGTAGATACAGTCGGAAATTACTTAAGAGTAAATGGTTTTGTTAAAAACTAACTATCTGTACACATTCTTCGGTATTGAAGCAAAAACCTTAAATGTAGTGAACCTGGCATAAACCTTAACTTGGTTTATCAAATGGTTCACTGACGCTAGCAATAGTAATCACGTTTCAAGACAATTATGATTGGAAGAGCAAATTCTACTATACGATTGACCAGTTTCACAGTCATAAAGCCTCTCAAACCAATGAAACTGCAGTCAGGGACCGAGAAAAAAATCTTCTTGAAGGCTTTGCAACATCATTAAGCCAGCCAAGGCCAAGGGCATGATATGCTAATAAAAAACTGCAATGCTTAAGCTGTCTAATACTAATGGACTCTGGTTTGTCCAAAAAATACTGGACCTGAAATGTAAGTGACTTTCTGGACTGTCTGTTTTGTGCAATTACACTTTTGAGCATATTATTGAAAACCTCTCAAAGATGTTTATAAAGTTTGCATATATTTACTCATTTAGTATTTAGCATCTATTTGCTGTTTCAATCTTTTCAATTTCCTTGTTGTGTCACAAGACACGGAGGCTATGTGATGCATGTAGTTTTCGTATACTAAAAAGATTACCGTACTACACAAGACCCTGATGTCACATAATATGCAGGATGTGTGATACGGCTTGGGAAATCCCTATTAACCAGGTAGACCATATGACGTTTTATGATCATGTTGATGCGCTTCAGAATTCTTGTCAATAAAATTCCTGCAGAAGCAACAAATCGGTAGAGAGTGTGTGTGTGGGATGTCTCTTTCCCACATGCGTAAATCAAGCTCGACTGTCGTAATAGGTTCGCCTGAACCTCAGCTAGGTTCTTTTATCTTAGATGCTCCCTATACTAGAAATAGGAACCAGGAGATGGCAAATTATATTTGAACTATTTACTGGATGCCAGAAAGATTGAATACAAAGCTGTGGAGGCTCCTTCAACATGACGCAAGAAGAAGTCTGACTTATCAAAGATAGAGACTAGATAGGGACAGTATGTCTTGGTCGCCAACCCACGCAGGGGGGACAACGCGGCCTCAAAGTGATTATATGAGACTCAATGGTCTTAGCTGGTTTAAACAGGATAATGTGCATAAGAGTGGTTTGATAGGAAGACACCAAGCACAGATAAGTCACAGCGATCTAACGGCATAGCTCAAGTCTTCCATATAATATTGGAGAGCCCTAATCTTTCAGTATGTTGTCTTTGTTCTGGATTGAACAAATGCCAAGAAAAAGGGCCTTAATGCTTGTTTTTCTCTAAGATTGCTCCTTTTCAACCTACCGTATTTTCCGCACTATAAGGCGCACCTAAAAGTCTTAATTTTTTTCAAAAGCTGACCATGCGCCTTATAACACAGTGCGCCTTATATATGGCTCAATATTAAATTCGCAAGGTCTCGCAACTTACTCAACAGCCGCCGACTCGATTTTCCCCCGAACATGGAGTAGTCCGCGGTGTATGCTGGGATTTATATACCGGCGTTTCATTGGCTAACCAATGTGTCAATCATCATTTGAATCGATCACTATTGGCTGAAGTTATTCGGAGCCTCGGATTGGCTAGAGGGCCAAAACAAACCCTGCAATTAGCCGAAAAAGATGTGTCAATCATCCGTTAAATCGATCGCTATTGGCTGAAGTTATTCGGAGCCTCGGATTGGCTAGAGGGCCAAAACAAACCCTGCAATCGGCCGAGTTTAGCAATGGCGTAGCAAGCTTGCTAAAACGCCATAAAGAAACATGTTTCATTAGTCTATATTTGTAAATATTCTACTCTCCTGGATTTACTTCACTCACGGTTGTAAGAAAACCATGATTGCGTATCATTATTGAACGTGAGAAATTAGGTGAGTTATGCGGCTTTATATTTTCCCGGTATCTTGTTTTAGAACGATCTTGATGTTGCTGTGATGAGTTGAGTGAATTAAACTCAATTCCAAGTGTTTATTGTCATATGCACAGTAAAGTTGTGAGCGAAAAAGAAAATAGAAACATAGAAATGTTTGGCATTTCTTGAATCCCAAGACTTTAACCTTCCAAATGATATTTGAAATGACGCATTTAAGTAACATCGTACGGACACCGCATCCGCACGTGTCTACGACACGTATTTGCTTCTTTGCAAGCTTTGGGAATGTTAAGGGGGTAATCAGTTGGACTGAATCATCTGACTGTTTTGTCGACGTTCCCATTGTAGCGCCTTATAATCCGGTCCGCCTTATCAATGGAAGATATAGGACCAAAAACTATTTTTTGGGGGTGCGCCCTATAACCCGGTGCGCCCTATAGTGCGGAAAATACGGTATTTTAGTGCATCAATTATATGACAAAATCCAAACAATCTCTATTCTAGTTTATCCCAAGGGTGTTTCTGCGTATGCAAATCAAGCTTGAGTGTCCGTTGTCTTTGTTTTTCTGGATTGAACAAGGCCTTAGGAAAGGAACCCTGAGGCCTGCCCTTCTTTGCAATTGCTGTTTTGACTCATGTTAGTGCATCAATTCTAAGACAAAATCCAAACAATCTCTATTCTAGTTTATCCCAAGGGTGTTTCCGCATGCGTGAATCAAGCTTGAGACTCTTTGTTTTTCTGGATTGAACAAGGCGATTTCTCTGTTTTGATTCCTGTTAGCGCGTCGATTTCAAAATAAACTATAGTTCATCCCAAGGATGTTTCCACATGCATAAATCAAGTTTAGTGTCTGTTGTTTTTATGTTCTAGATTGCACAAGGCCCAAGAAAAAGGTCAGGCAGCCTCCCTTTCTCTACAATGTCTGTTTTGACCCAAGTTTGTGTGTGATTCTATGGCAAAATCAAACCAATCTCTATTCTGGTTTATCCCCAAGGGTGTTTGATGGGATTGAGGTACTTTACCAAAGTATGCCTTAAATAACTTTGCCTATGTTCTCTGGGAACATCAATATGAATAGTCCCAAGCTCCACTATGACCATGAAAAGGATTGCCTGTATATAAACGGTATAACTTCTACTTATGTCAGTTGTATGAAATAAAATACATTTACGTGCAAGGTCTTACAAGAAAGTATCATTCTCTGCAAAAAAAAAAAAAAAACTACCAAAGAAAGCACTTATGATCTTCTCCAAGCGAAGGTAAAGACTGTCTGAGACGTTGCAAATTTTACTATTACAGCTGAACTTCGCGTGACCCTCGTTGGATTAAGCAAACGTGCCTCATTTTTGGCGCTCGGGAGATGGTTCGTCATGTCAGTAAAACCTTTCCGGACTGGGAGGGGGGAAGAGTGTGTCCCAGATTCCTGCAACGTGCCCTGCAAACATAATGTATGCACACCCACAAACTATATCGGGCCTACAGCATAATGCACACAATTTATCTTGCGCTGTTTGCCTCACTCACTTTTTTTTTTTCATTTTTCTACTCTCTATCCTGCAGCCTTGTTTGTCCAATTAGTGGATTAGCAGTCACTCTCTCTCTCCCTCATAAATCACAGCGTGGTTCAAGACTTCTATAGCCTGTAGTCCTCCAGTTTATGGACGGAACTGGACATAGTGCACTCAACTCAATGCGCAAACATTAATAGAGTGTAATGAAGGGGCTGGCAAACTAAGGCCTGTGGGCCACGTACGGCCCACCAGGCTTTTGAGTCCATCTCGCCCAAAAAATGGTAAAAACAACGATAATGTATATCAAGGTAAAAAAAAGTACAGTAAACCCTTGCTATAATGCGGTTTACATTTCACGGTTTTGCCACGTCACTGATTTACGTTCTGATTGGTGAGGGAGGATAATTTTTTCTTTCTTCACGTGTTGTACAACGCAGCGAGCAAAACAAGTACTAGAGTTGAGCTGTTCTGTTGAGGTGTTTACTGAAACAAATAAAACTGAATATTCTGGGCTTGTGAGTACAGACCAAAGTTTTAATGCCTTTATAGGTTCCCTTTCACAATGGCTGACAATCATTTGTATTCCAAAGGGGTGGATCACAGCTGGCCCGACAAAATGTAACCTACCACGAGTTCTTATTGGAACATAGTGCCTGTGATAAACAAGGGTTCACTGTACTACAAATAAAAATGTGTTGTTTTGATGCCACTCTTGTTCTTAGTGTCCCTCGTGTGTCTCCCCCAATATATTTTTTTCATAAAGCATTGATTGTGTACTGCAACCAGGCCAAGATTCAAGTAACTGGCTACATTTTTTCCATACTTCAGCGGCCTAAATCCCCCCCAAAACGCCATGTCGGCTCCTGCTCTCAACAATGGTCAACCAGGATAATGGATTGTGGCCACAATTGTGCTTTTCATTCTAGGCGGGCCAACACAGCACGCCTCCAGAAAAAAAATTGCACTCTTTGGGTCCCTGTTTGCAATAATAAGAGATTGGGGATAAGGGATTGCCGTTGCACAAGTGCATTTCACTTCAGGCGGAAGTAACAGCAAAGAAATCTTTACCAGGCCTGGCAAACATATGCTCTGCTTGTCCCCTCTCACAGTTATATGCGACTGGGTATGATGGATCGCTTTAGTGGCCCAGACAAAAATAAGCTTTCTGTGACTGTCCAATCTACACAGGCACCAAAGCCTGAATTCTGGTTTAATATGTGTCAGAAGGCGTGCCATTTTGGCCCGCCTTTTGACAAGAGGCCATCTACTGGTCCCCGCTTGCAGCAGTATGCGATCAGGGATAATGAAGTGCAGTTCATTATAGACGGAAATATAGTAATGGCCAAAAAAAGCCATCAGGCCTGACAAAATTGCGCTCTGCGAGTCCCTGCTTGCAACATAATGCAATCAGTGATAATAGATCACGACCGCACGAGTGCAATTAACTTTTTGGTGGACAGAACAGCAAAAACGAGCTGCCGGACCTGACAAAAGTGCACATCCAGTTCCCGCTTGCATTAATATGCGATCGGGGATGATGGATCACAGCCGCACGAGTGCCGTTCATTAAAGGCTGAGAAAAAAAGTAATCTCACAACTTCAGAAAAAAAGGGCCTTCTACCGGTCCCAGCTCACAACAATATGCGATTAGGTTTAATGGATCGCGGCCGCAAGAATGCAGTTCATTTTAGCAGATTTGAGACTGAAATGGCAGTTACAAAAATCCAAACAGTCAATCGTTTTTTTCCACTTGGCCCTCCAGCAAAAAATGTTCTCCCAATTCCGCCTGTGACTCAAAAACTTTGCCCACCCTTGGTGTAATGTCTTCTAGAAAGACATGAATGCATAAGTGAAGTGATCCGCAATGGTTTAGATGTCCTTGTTTGTGATTACTTTGACTTGTTTAGGCTACAGGCTCACAACATTTCCTCAAATGATGGTTCAGTAGTCATTAGCCGGCATCTCTGCGCTTCCTAAGGCAATGGCACGCTCGTGCGTGTCCGCACCCCGTCAGGTGATGCTCGCCAGTCACAGTTAAGCTGATGCGTAATTCCGCTCCTGAGAAGGAAGGCAGGATTCCTCTTGAGGAGGAGAGGGGGGGAAACAGCAGCAGCATCATCATCAACAATGAACCACATGACCAGCTTTTTCCTCCCTTGGCGTTTTTCTGCCTCCTCCCCCGCACGTACAACAGTGCGGCGCTGGAGTCATGGGGGGAGAGACTGCTTTAGCACGGCCGTGGAGGAGCAAGGCAGGGTGGGGAGAAAAAGAGGGAGCGACTCAGTCGTGCATGATAACCCACCCAAGATCTGCGGCGATGTCGAATCCCGCTCGGATTGGGCGGCTTGAACGCTCTCGGTCAAGTGACAAGCACTTGACTGTCATCTGTCTTTTCTGCCCGCTAACCCGCAGATATCCCGGGTGAAGAACCAGGGGGGTTCAGACCTTGTATATCAAGACAGATGCAGCCAAGCTGGTTGCAACGGCGGGGTAATGGATTGGATAGAAGTAGGACTGCAACAAACGACTATTTTAATAGTCGACTAGTCACTGACTACCAAAATTATCTGTCGAATAATCTAGGGCTGCAACGATTCGTCGATGTTGTCGACAAAGATCCGTAACAGAAAAAGTCGACAATGTAAATAGTTGTTGACTATTCAGATCAAAATCAAATCAAATGTATTTGTAAAACACTTTTCAGGAAAAACATTGCCTTTCAAAGTGCTGTATAAAATTATTCACCGTACAATACAACAATAAAACAACAAAATGTATCCCCACCCAACAACCAGAAACACCAAAACACAGAGACGCAAACAGTGGTTAAAATACAATTTAAAAAAAATAAATTGAAATGAAATGTGATTATGGCAAAGCACAGACTCAACAAGTGAGGAAAGGTACCCGAAGGAGGCTTATCCACACTGAAAGGGATGGCAGCAAATGGCCTCAGGATTTTCAGCAATTGAACCACAACCTGCCACTGTTGATTCCATTTATTAAGGAACCCAAAAAATCTAGGTCTATCTTGCCCTATATAAAAAAGTAATTTCCCAAATCCAAGAGCACTTGGATCATGCAACAGGACAACTATTCGAAACACGCCAGCAAGTCCTCCTTTGAAGGGTTTTAAAACTCAAAATGAAGGTTCTGGAGTGTCCAAGTCAAATTACGGATTTAAATCAACTTTAGATTCTGTAGTGTGACCTTAAACGGGAAGTTCATGCTAGAAAATTGTCCAATATGGCAGATTTTAAACAATTTTACCAAGAAGAGTGAGTCAAAATTCCTCCACATTGTTGTGAAAGACTTATTACCATTTATCGTTAACCTTTGATTTCTGTTATCTTTTCCAAAGGTGGGCGACTTGCTATAAGGTTCAGGGGGCAAATTATTTTTCACATAGGGCCAGATAAATAGAATCAACATTTTAAAACCGCATGTTGAATTTCCTTGGGTTGCCTTTGGGTGATATTAAAATTGATTTGATGACCTGAAACCTTTGTGAGTGATAAATATGCAAAAAATACAGAAATCAGGGAGCAGGCCAAAACTATTTCACGGCACTGTATGTTATAGCTAAAATGTTAGGAGTTAAACAAATCAAACTAAAAAGAAAGGATCAATTGAAAGCCAAATTAAAAAAGTAAAGCATCTCTACATGAATGTAATCTCTGCTGAGAATCACGCATGCGCAATAGCCAATACCTTCTCTATCAGAAGCGGTAACATAAACATGCAGAAAGGCTAACATGAATTACGCATACCAAAACTTCTAAAGTTTGGGAGCATCTTAGCCTGGATACACTGAATAAAAAGACTACTTGCGTATCATGGCGGTAGATCCGTGACACGTGAACATTTAAATAGCACATCGAATTATTGAACAAAACAGACTAGCCTCTGTAAAATTCAAGTAACTTTCAAGCCAATACCGATTTGATGACAATCATTGTACTTTTTATTCGCATACTTTTCTCTATAAAAGAAACCTTGAGCATTATGCCAGACTGTGCCTGACAAACATATCTGAAATTAAATGCATGCTGTCCTAAGAACAAACGCCAGTTGTTAAAACAGTTTGATTTCAATCTGTTAAGAATCTTTGTCAGGCACAGTCTGGCACAACGCTCAAGCTTTCTTTCATAGCGAAATATAATAATAATAATAATAATAATAATAATACATTGTACTTCGAAGCGCCTTTCAGGACCCCCAAGGTCGCTGTACATATAGTAACAAACAACAATAAAGCAAGAATAAAACCACAATAAAACAAGCAAGTAATAAATAGCAAATAAAAACACAGTAGAGTTAAAAGGGGGCGGTATGTGAGGCAAGTTTTGAGTCCGGATTTGAAAGTGGTCAGGCGGCAATGAGTTCCAGATCTGCGGGGCAGAGCGGCTGAAAGCTCTGTTCTGCATGCATTTAATTTTAAATATGTTTGTCATGCACAGGTTAGCATACCGCTCAACCTCTCCTTTATGGAGAAATATATGCTGATAAAATGTACAATGCATGTCATCAGAACCGTATTAACTTGAACCTTGTTTGAATCTTACCAAAACGAGTCAGACTCTGTTTTGTCTAACGGGCGCTTGAAATATTCTTGCATCACTGAGCTACTGCCATGATACGCAACACTTGATTTGAAAACTTTTATTTGTCAAATCCAGGCTATGATACCCTCAAACTTAAGAAGTACCATAAATTTGGGACTATAGAGTGCACCTGATTATAAGCTGCACCCACCACTTTTTAAGTGATTTGCCACTATCGCACTTTCACAAGCCGCACCCATGTATAGGCCGCGTGTGCCCGCATTGAAGTTTGTGACACAATCACAAGTTTAACCCAGACCAGGGGGGGGGGATTTTTTAAGGGTTATTGTTCTATTTTCTTTATTCATTATCCATTATCCGTTATCGGTCAGTTCATAATACGCTACAAAGCCTAGGAGCCGGGACTACATAGATTGTACACAATCCTGGAACCACAGTTGGCATAAGTGGAAAATGATACCCGTAATTAGCATATGAACATATTGAAAGTAATCCAAGGAAACAAAATGTATATTTCCAAAGTTAAGGGTGGGAAAAATATATATCCACTATTGTCCGCTGCAACGACAGACAGATCTACCGGTAACTCAGGTTTACCCCACTTCCCATCAGCCTGCGTTTGCTCCGCCCCTTCTTTTTGATTCGTCCGTAGAACACATAACAGAATAAATCTCTAAAATAAATACATTACAAAAATATACAGTTGCAAATACATATTATACATGGTTACACATATTTACGAAGAAAGACGGCACACCGAGAGAGTTTTTAAAGCTTTAATAATAATAATATAACTTTCATCCCAAACCGTGCCTTTGAAAGGTACCAACACGCTAGTAGGATCACGCTCGCAATGTATCAAACATGCCTGTTAAAAAAAAGCATCCCGCAATTGTGAAATTCACGGTAGATCGTCCTCAACTTCCTCCTCATAACTATCGCCATCAAGGGCGTCTTCCTCAATATCGGAGCGTACCTTAACTTTACAGAAAATGTATGCTTAAACTTAGAAGTTGCAGTCTTTCTTGGTGCACATATTCTACTGGTCTTAATCTTACCTTTTATACTCCAGCGCCGCTGGTGGCCGTTAGAAAAATTACATAAATTGGCCGCTTCATTGAATAAGCCGCAGGGCTGAACATTTGGGAAAAATAGCGGCTTATAGTCCGGAATTTACGGTACACATAGTCCATGTTGACACCACCATTTCTGTATGTTTATGTTACCGTTCGAGAGAGAGACGCTATTGCGCACGAGCGACTCTCAGCAGAGACTATAATCATGTTGAGATGCCGCACTCTGTTGGAAAAACATGTCAGTCAACAATAGTCGACAATGGAATTTATTACTATCGATTTTCATAGACAACGTCGAGCGATAGGTGCAGCCCTAGACAGAAGCCCTCTTGGCCGGGATATCTGCAGATGCTGGGTTAGTGAGCTGTACGGTGTAGTGAGGACTAGCTGGGGGAAGTTTGGCGCAGGGAGAAAGTAAACGTGCTTTTGGAACGAGGCAAAATTGCAGGGGAGGGATGCGAGATGTAAAAACACAGCGCGAGTCATTAACTTGGGGGGAGGATGCTGAAACGACACGAGGGGCATGAAAATGGCCTCTGGGACACGTAGATAGCTACAACTGCTGGAAGGGAAATATGTCATGGACTCTTAGCTGTCACATTGCACTTAGTGGGGTAACCACAAAACCGAGGAAAGTCGCATCGAGCAGCTATGCTTCATAAAGCCAATAAACATCCAAATGAATATTGTCGCTGTTATATGAAAAAAAAAACAAATCTAAAACATTTTAGGGGGTTGTTTATTATTCTAATTGTCCCTCAATGGTTTATTTCGGAGTTATTTAAAAAATAAGTGTTTCCTAATTCCGTCAATATTTAAAAGTACGGTGTGTCGTTTGGGGTGTCCTTAAAAAAGTTAAAAGGTAAATATTTTCTTTACAAGCAATGTTCCCTGTAATTTTTCACGGGTCTGAGCGTTCACACAAAGTCGGTGAGCAACGCTTGAAACAACAGTGAGCAACAGCAATCCCAAGTGTGGCAACTAAATCATTATCAAACATGTCCAAAACTTGAAATCAACTTACATTTTGCTGAGTTTCCGGCAATGCAAAATTTTTTTTTACTTTTGGATGAATTGACTAATGTACGATTGCAAAAGTTGCAGGGCCTACAAACGTCATTTGTTTTTACAATTCTTTCTCAAGATTTCCATTTCTTTTATTCCTGGTATCTTTTGTCGCATAATTCTAACGTTTTGGGGGGCTTATTTAGAGCTGTATTTAATTACATTTTTAGTGGAAGTACAATGTTGGCAACAAGATTAACTTGATATATTTGTAAATTATTTGAATGCAACACAAACTTTTTCCTCTTTTTCCCTGTTTTTTTCTCCTTTTTTAAAAATTCCTTTTTTAAAAAAATCTCATTGTGTTTATTTTTTCCTAGCTGTTACTTTTTTCTTGCTTTTTTGTTCTCCATTACCTTTTTTCCTTTATTTTTCCTGCCCATTTTTCTCTTTTTCTCCCCTTTTGTTTCATTTTTTTTCTCAGCTTTTCACTACTTATTCATTTTGGTCTTTTTTTTCTTTTTTTCTATCCCCTCCTTCCTTTAAGTCATTTTGTGCACAATTTTACATAATATTTTGTCATGTAGGGATCAAAGAAGCAAAAACAACCCGAAGGAGCCGTTTGGCGGGCTTCCCTTCTCACTGTAGTAAGAAACAACTTTTGGGGTTATGCGGGCATATCCCTAATTTTCAAGTTTCCCTCCTCCATGAACAGGATCCTTGTTGGACTATGGAGGAACTTAGTAATAAGATACATCTGTGTTAAGGGATGGAACAATCGATAAACTACTGACTTAACTCAACTTCGTTCAACTTGGACATTGACTTCAAAATACCGCATTTAGAACACAGCGTCAGGGGAACCTGTGTATTTTTACCTTCATGCACTGTAACTTTGACTTAATTAGCTATTTAATTAGCAATTTCGAGCCCTCATTTATGTGAGCTGGCTAGATTTTCTTGTGCGCGGAAAAGCTCTTGGTAGTGCACAATTGCGTACACACGCAGCTTAGAGGGAACATTGTTTATAAGTACGTTTAAAAAATGCACCAATTTAAGTTTTTTTTCCCACCGCGCCCATCTGCTTATATCTTACTTTTAGCAAAGCTGCTTGGGGCAGAACACATTAGATAAGAGAAGTGTTGGGTGGGGGGGAGTGCTGGTAAGGGACATCATGCCCGTCCCTGTGGATTTTTCTGTTGAGAACAAGAGGTATTTTTCAACCACATTTCAAACCCGAATCTCAACAAAAATGAAAAAAAAAAAAGTGTGTCTAATAAATGCATGTACAGTAGACCTAAGATTTATGGCCCGAGCCCGAACCCGAACCCGAGGCAATTTCGGGCCGGGTCGGGCCTGAAATGTCAGTCATACGGTCGGGTCGGGTCGGGTTCGGTCCTGCTTTTTTTTTTTTTTTTTTTTTTTTTTTTTTTTTTAAATTAATTAATAATTATAAATATATGTTCATTAAAAATATATACCTAAACTATGTATGGATACTAGACCAAGGAATACTTGTTGTAAATCAAATAAATATTATTTGTGTACAATTAGTTGTGATTGCGGAAATCATAGCGTACAGTGACGTTGGTGACTTTTCCATCCGCATTAACAAACGCATTTTGTAAAATACGATCGCGCTTTATTGTTTAAATAAACGCGTTATATAGACTAGGATCTCCCAATTGTTATAATTAGCTCGCTTTATTGTTTTAATAAGCGTTTTATATAGAATACGATCGCTTTTGTCGGAAGCGTACATTGACGTTGGTGACATTTTCATCCGCGTTAAAAAACGCAATTTGCAGAATAAAATCACGCTTTATTGTTTAAATAAACGCGTTATATAGACTAGGATCTCCCAATTATTATAATTAGCTCGCTTTATTGTTTTAATAAGCGTTTTATATAGAATACGATCAGGGGGGGGGAATTTGCATAGGAGTCGGAAAAGGGCACAACACGTCAACACCCCCTCAATGAAAGTGCTGCGCTAAAATCTTAAGGACGTACTACTACTGCTGCTGTGGATTATGGCCCAATGATCAAGTCGTCAAAATGACGGACGCCCTTAAATGTTTTCGCTACCTCAAAAAAAAAAAAACGTCAATGACAGATTGTCGCTTAATGTAACATCTGCAGTGCAGACACAGAAATATAAAAGATGTAAATGTTTATACAGTTTTATTTAACTTAGGCCTAGATGTTGTAACAAAAGGCAGAGTTTAATTTGTTATCATAAATCACCCCTCCTTATAAATAAAATATGTAATTTCGGGCCCCTTTCGGTCCGGGCCAGCAAATCCAGTTAATTAGTCGGGCTCGGTCCGGGTCGGGTTTAATACCCCTCGGGCCTGCGTCGGGCTCGGGTGCTTTTTTTGGGCCCGATCTTACCTCTAATGTACAGTACTTGCATGTGCAACATCAGGAGCTTGGTAGAAGCTGAATTTTTGACGCAAACCAAGAGATGGCAGCAGCGAGTAAAAAAAGTTCCAAATTTGGTACAGCTCCTTCAATGTATCCTTTATTTCATGTAAAACAAGAATGATCTCCAGAATTAATTTTTGGTGGAATGATTATATTTATTCATCCTCCTGAAAAACAAAAGCAAATTTAAAGATGCCCTGATTTCACCAGAAAGCAACAATAAACTACGGTAGATAAACAACAAAATTCTATTTTACTATTGACAGGGAATGAGGGAAAGAGAATACTGGCCAAAACATAGAGGAGGAAAAAATGTTTTGTACCCTGATTAGGGACTTTTACTAATTTGAGTAAGCTTTTAAGTAAATCAGATGCAATATATATATATATATATATATATAAATATATACATACAAAATCTAGATAAAATTGAAGGAATATCCTCCAGGTAACAAATAATTTTGGGGATAAACGTTTTTCACATGTCAGCGATGATATACTGAATACGTATATTGTATACACATAATATGAAGGTTTTCTATTTTTCCTTTTATTGTACACACATGTAACAAGTAAACAATGCTTGCACTTCATTTACAAATAATTAGTATCTTTACCTCTTTCTATTTTTTTCTTTTTACTAGATTTAATAAAAGTGTAATTGTTTTTCAAATTTATCAATATTAAATGTGCCATTGCTTTTAAGAAAAAGAAAATCTCATTCATTTCTGGGGGGAATAATTTTGACTTAATAATCATCCTGGAAAAAATCATTTTGGAGATAAATGTTTTTCATGTCAGCAATGATTTGCAGTTCCAACGATTGTTCAAAAGTTGTTTCAAGGAACAGTGTGTTTTATTTGACCACTGGATGTCTCTGTACTGGCTCATGCAACCAAAAAATAGTGCTAAAAAGCACAAGGAAGATTCCGAACTATGGCGACTCAAGTGACCGAACTGCAATATTTTTTTTGTTTTTCGGGTAACCACAGCAGTAAGATGCCAACTTTCTCTAGGTGAGGCAGATGCTAGGTCAAGTAATGCACACTTAGGTGATAGTTCATGTATTTTTGTTTATTTTTAATCTGTTTTTTGATTTTTATGTATGAATAAAATGTAACCAATTAGGGCACTAAATAATACAAAGTAATACCACACAATAATACACTTTAAAGTGTAAATGTTTTCTAATTCTGTCAACATTAAATGTATAGTTGCATTCATGGGAAAGAAATATCTGAAATGATAAGTGTTTTATTCATTGCTGTGTGAAATGTTCGTGTTTTGCGCATATAGAATAGAATAGAATATACCTTTATTGTCATTGTTACAAAATGGGTTAACGTATTGTGACAACGAAATTGGGCATGACAATCAAGTTTTACACCTTCACAGTGAGGTATGAGCCAAGAAGATAAAGGAACAGGGAAGATAAGGTTATAAAACAAGGGGGATAAGGCTATAGTGAGAATTTACATGGTATTTACACGAGAAATGTCGGCATGTGGGATGTTACATACAGTGTTATCGTGATACCGTTGGTATCGTAAGGGTTGTGCAATATTGCATTTGGTGCAAAAGTCATCATTGTGCAAAAAAAAATAGTCAGCATATGCATTGGTGCATATGCTACATTTCTAATGAATAGAATTGTTTTATTTTCATTGATTACAATGTTGTGCACATTTAGGATAAGATAAGACAGGCAATAAAACGCTCGGAGCTGAAGCGTAAATGTCATCCAGTCCTAAAGAATTTGCAGGAAAGGACAAAAACCTGCTTGATTCCTGAGGTTGATACCATCTAATATGCGTGCCGTCTTTCTTTTCTTGCGAGCCCAACAGCTGCAGATAACAAAGACGCAATTAGCTCCGGTCACTCGCTAATGCTGAGTGCGTGTGCAATTGCACATAAATCCATAAACACGTTCCGCCGCCAACTACGCCCTCCGCCCCTCGGATCATTCGGCGTACACTCGGCACGGATCCGTTTCTAGCTATGAAACTGTCTCTTTCGCGGCACAATCTTTCATTTTCATAACTCGCTCTGCCGTTAAGTCGCTTTGTTTACAAAAACGCTCGTCATCCCCTGCCCACACACGGGCCTCTTTGCTCTGAATTGCCACTTAGAGTTGAACGCTCCTCATGATAACAAATAAAGACCCGTTTAGCGTGAACTGGTGTGACCCGAGTTGACAGAAACGTGCAGGCGACGACCCCCGGTTACATGTGCAATTACCGAGGACCTTGGATGAAGAGTGCACGTGCTGGTAGGAGTCTACCTCAATGACTCATTCACCTTGAACGTGCGTACAAGGCTTCACCTAACTGAAGCTGAGCCAATCAGTCAGCCCAGTGTTTTCCATAGAATTATGTGAGACCCTGGTGGGTGGACATTTAGGGGGCTCTCCGCTATATAATTTTGTACATTTTAAATTCAAACGCATTAAGCGGTTGCATTTTTCGAGTATATTCAAGAAGCTAGATCTATAATGAATGTGTGACCTTGTAAACTACGGAATCTTGAATGCACTAATTATGAAATGCAATGACACAGAAAATACACACCAAGGCGTTTGTGATCATTTATATAATGAGAAATCTAAAAGTTACTTTGATTAATTTTGCAATTTACATATATTTAAACAAAATGCTACCATTCCTCACATTTTGCTCACCGGCAGTGTTTTCCATAGAATTATGTGAGACCCTGGTAGGTGGACATTTAGGGGGCTCTCCGCTATATAATTTTGTACATTTTAAATTCAAACGCATTAAGCGGTTGCATTTTTCAAGTATATTCAAGAAGCTAGATCTATAATGCATGTGTGACCTTGTAAACTATGGAATCTTGAATGCACTAATTATGAAATGCAATGACACAGAAAATACACACCAAGACGTTTGTGATCATTTATATAACGAGAAATCTAAAAGTTACTTTGATTAATTTTGCAATTTACATATATTCAAACAAAATGCTACCATTCCTCACATTTTGCTCACCGGCAGTGTTTTCCATAGAATTTTGTGAGACCCTGGTGGGTGGACAGTCTAGGGGTTCTAGGGGCAACAGCGCCCCTAACCAAGGAATAAATTTATGTACGTTTTAAATTCAACCGCATCAATCAGATGAAATTTTAGAGCAAAATCAAAAAGCCAGATCTAGGCTGAATGTGTGCCCTTGTAAACTATGGAATCACAAATACACTCGTTATGAAAGCAAATACAAACCAAGGCTTTTGCAATTATTCTTATAATGATAAATCTAAAAGTTGTTTTGATAAACTTCACATTTATATTTATCTAAATGAAAAGCTAACATTCCACATTTTTTTGCTGACACGTAAAAGGCAGTCTCTCCCAAAGACTTGTGAAACCCTGGTGGGTAGAGAATCTAGGTGTGTCCGAGGGCATGCCTCCCTGGAAGAATTTTTTGAACATTTTTTAAATTCTAATGCATTTTCAAATATATCACTATATGTTTTAATAATCCAAGTTTATGAGACTCTGGCGGGACCAATAAATCCCTGGGGAGCCCGCCAGATTATTCCTATGGTATGGGAGATACTGCAGAACCTCTGCCTCCCCCAGCCACCCAGTCTGCAGGATTCACCACCAGTTGACTGCAGGGATGCTAGGAGAATGTGGCACTCTACTGGGGTTCACGCTGCGGCGGGTGTCTTGTATTCTCCGCAGTGTAAGTGGCAGGGAATCCCTCCACTGTGCTGCAGGTGTGAAAAGACCGTTTTGGGACAAAGTGGTGGGGGAATCAATGCTATGTACGGAGCAGTGACACGGATGAAGTACATCTATTCATCCATTTCCCTGGCCTTTTATCCTCATGAGTTTTATAGGGATTGTTGGAGCCTATCCTTGCTGTCTACAAATAGTAGGCAGAGTACACTCTGAACTGGGTGCCAGTCAATCACAAACTTGAAGTACAGTAGACCCCTGGGATATGACATGAATCCGTTTTGAGAAGGGATCGCAAAGAGAAATTGCTGTATAGCTAGGGGTAGAAACCTTTTGGGAATTGGCTGATGCATTAAAAAACATTATTATTAAAATTGTAAAATACTATAGGGCAGTGGTTCTAAAGTAGTGGGGCGGCCCCCCCTGGGAGGGCACGAGACTCCGTTAAGGGGGTGCAGACATGTTTGACTTTCGGGAACATTTCTTTAGAAACTTTCCCAGAATAAAATGCAATAACACCTGCACTACACTAGGCAAAAAGATGATGGGTCCCAAGCCTTGCGGTGATGCTAAAGGGAGAAGTGAAAACATGATAACCATGGAAACAAAGCTTGTGATTATCAAGAAAAACTAAAAAGCACAGGAATCGCTAGCATTGCTAATTTGCATGGCCATAACTAATGGATGATTGGGACAATTGTTTAAAATAAGGAGTCGATTAAAGCAAGGAAATCTTCTAAGGCAGATGTCTCCTAGGTTTTTCAAGCTGATAACTACTTTTTGTTACTAATTAGCACAAAGGACATTCAGTTGGATATGCATTTTTACATTGACAACTTATGTTATTAATGTGATTGTTACGATCAGGTTATCTAATTCAAGAGACTTCTACTTATCAATGACCTGTATGAATGAAACCTGTCCACAGAAGGAAAGACAGATTCAAAACTTTTCTAGATGAGAAAGACCAAAAATCTCTCTCAGCACCCCAGAGACAGGATTGTTTACCTGTACATATGTGGAATGGGCTACAAAATCCTTAGCAAGAAACTAGGAATTAAAGTAACAACTATATGTGCAATTGTGATTAAAAAAAAGTAAGAAGTAATCATGACCATCAATAGACCTCAGTCTGATACTCCAAAGAAGCTTTCTCCTCGTAAAGGGTGGCAATGATCATGTGAACTGTGGGAAGATGCCCTGCAAACACTCAACAGGAATTGGTAAATGACCTCAAGGCAACTGGAACCACTGTCACCAGGACGACTATTGGTAACACTTTGTGCCGCAATAGACTAAAATCCTGCAGTTCCCAAAAGGTAGCCATTCTTAAGAAGGTACATGTGGCAACTTGCCTAAAGGTTGCCAATGATCACTACAAAGATGCGCAAAGTGATTGGGATAATGTCCTGCCGTCAGATGAGATCAAATTTGAACTATATGGTCTAAATCAACCCGTCATGTGTGGAGGAAGAAAAATGCTGCCTATGACCTAAAGAACACTGTGCCCACCGTCAACTATAAAGGTGGAAACTTCATGTTTTTGGGGTGTTTCTCTGCCAAAGGCACAGGGCTACTATCATTGAAAGAATAGAATGAAGATGTCTTTTTTAGTGGGCAAATCAAATAAGTTGGCAAGGGATCAACAACTTTTTACTGCCACAGTATTTTAAAAATGAAATAATACATTTTACCATAAAACTATTAAATAAGCAAATTAATCTGCCATTGGAGCAAGATATACTTGATAACAGGATCATTCAACGCATTTCATTACCACTTTTCTTTAACGTCCTATTTTGTTGCAGTGTCATCAATCTTGCTCCAAAATGGATAATAACTACCTAAATAAACTGCATTTCTGACAAGGTGTCACCCTAATAATATGAGAAACCCAATGCTAAATGCCAAGCCAACCTAAAAATGAGAACTGAGTGTGCTGTAGTTTGCCACTTGATATCTATGTATTGTTAGCTTAAGGGTAACTGTAACTCAAATAAATATACTGGTATATGTTCTCAGCCTTGAGTATACTGCTTTTATATAAATGGGAAGCCTTGGAACCACGCAAGCACATTTCCCCATATCGATCGTAAATGATGGATTCCGTGAAGTGGCAAAATCAAAACAGAAGACAATGTTACCGAGATACTCCACATTCACGCTGTTATTTCCAAGCCGCTGCAGCAGCTTGCCTTCGCCGGAGCATTTAGATACACAGAGAAAACAATGCCCTGTTTTATGCAATGATTGATGTTTCTAGCACTCACAGGTATCATGTGACCGAGTAAATGGATACGAAGAAACGCTTCTGATGTGTTGTCTCCAGCAAAAACGCCGCTGATTATATCATAGTGTCTAATGGTGCCGGGACACGATGGGCACCATTACGTATAATAATGGCTTTGCTCTCAATAGCTGGGTTAACGTGAAGACTTTTTGTTATTTCCAATCCAAATTATTCCCAAAGGAGATACACGGTCACTTGTTTACATGAGACATGATACATTACGTTCTGATGTTTATATGCTTCTCTTGGGACACTTGAACAAGATCATGTGATTTATCAAGAGTGGGTTCCCCCATAACGTACAGTACTACAGCAGATCCCTGGGTTACCGCAGACTCAGCTTATGATATTGTCATGTTAGGATGTGTAACACGATGTTTTTTCGGCCCGTCATCACACCATTTTTCCCACAATAACACTAACAACAAATTATATTGCGTGCCCAAAAACCAAGAAGATTCAAACTTGCAAAATAAACCTTAATCTGTTTAGGTATGGGTCCCAAAACTTGCTGTGAGGTTTTGAGTTGTTCCTTGCCTGCATGTTGGTTTAAGATCAGGTAATTATGTCATTGTAATCCTGTGGAGTCCTTTGAGACATTTTTGTGATTAAGGGCTAAATAAATAAATGTGACTTGACTTGACAGTGATGGTAAGGGAAAAAGCAAGAAGTGATAATAATTGAAACGAACCTTGAGATGGTAATAAAAAAAAAAACAAGGAATAGGGCCATAACCAATCTATAATCGGGGCAGTTATTAAATCGGCAAAGTCTCATGGGGGCATTACACACCTCGCAAGTGGAAACTTTAAGATAAATATTATTGCTTTGTATTTGACAAAATGTTTTAGTACTCGAATCCGTGTTTAACACAGATCCAGAGCTATGTACTACTTTGTCATTTTCACATTTTCACCTGGGGTACCAGGGGTTCAGAACGCATTAACTAGTTACCATAAGTTTTTCTCCCTCGCCATACACAACAATTTCACCTTACAATCCCCACCTCAGAACGGATTAATGATGTATCCCGGGGCTCTGCTTTATACCACTCCTCTGATAAGAAATGAAATGTCATTCAAATTGAGCCGTTACATTCCGATTGAGGTTTATAGATGCAGCCTTTAGGAATTCCTTGTCGTCCCAAAACAGTGTTGTGAAAAAGTATTTCCCCCCTTCCTGATTTCAGTTTTTGCATATTTATCACTCACAAAGGTTTCACATCATCAAACCAATTCTAAAATCACACAGAACACACACACACACCAAGAAATACATAATGCAGTTTTAAAATGTTGAGTCCATTTATGAAAGGAACAAAAAATTCTGACCCTATGTTAAAAAGTAATTGCCCCCTTTTGATAAATTACAAAGAAACTGTGACTGTGTTCAATTCCACAGATCACACCCAAAATTGATTGCTATAACCTGTGTTGAATCAAGAAATTACTTAGACAAAGTGAAGTAGGGTACAAAATCTCAGGAATGCAATTGACATGCCACAATCCAAAGACATTCCAAAAGAAATTTCAAAAAAGTAATTGAAATCTATCAGACTAGAAAAGGTCACAGCCGTTTCCAAGGCTGGATAGCTCCATAAATGGAGTGCAACGACGGCTCATCCGGGAAGTTACAAAAGAACCTCTAAAAACATCCAAGGAACTGTAGGGCTTGCTAGCTGCAGTTAAGGTCAGTGTTCATGACTCTACTATAAGAGACACACTGGCAAAAATGGCATCCATGGGAGAGTTCCCAGACGAAAACCACTGCTGTCATAAAAGAACACAAAACATTTTCTTGATTTTCCCCAAGACTTTTGGAGAATCATTCTGTGGACTGATGAGGCAAAGATTTATTTTTTTGTAAGGTGCACAGCCCGTAACAACTGGCCTAAAAATGACACAGCATTTGACAAAAATAACATGATGAACAGTAAAGGATGGTGGTGGCAGTATTATGGTATGGGGCTGCTTTTCCTGCCTCAAGACCAGGACAACTTGCTGGGGTTGACGGAACAATGAATTCTGGTGGTTACCAGAAGATGCCGAAGCAGAACGTCCGGCAATCAGTCTGTGCCATCAAACTCAAGTGCTTTTTAATCATGCAACAGGACAAAGATCGGAAACACGCCAGCATGTCCAACTCTAAATGGCTCCCCAAAAAATAAAATGACATTTCTGAAGTGGCCAGGTCAGAGTCCAGAATTTTAATCCAATTGAGATGCTTTGGTATGACCTTAAACAGGCAATTCATGCTAGAAAATCCTCCAAAATGGAAGATTTGAAACAATTTTGCAAAGAAGAGTCGGACAAAATTCCTCCATAGTGTTGTGAAAGACTCATTACCAATTATTGTAAACGTTTGATTTCTGTAATTGCTGCTAAAGATGGGGAAACTCGCTATCAGGTTCAGGGGGCAATTACTTTTTCACATAGTACCAGATAGGTTTAAATTTTTGTGCCTTAATAAATAGAATCAACATTTCAAAACTGCATTTTATATTGCCTTGGGTTGTCTCTGTGTGATATTCAAATTGGTTTGATGATCTGAAACATTTGCGAGTGATAAATATGCAAAAAAATACAGGAATCAGGAGGGGGGCAAATACTTGTTAACGACACTGTACGTGGTTCCATGTAAACAAGTCTAGTTCAGTAAGCAGAATAGCTGATAAAAATGACACAAAATTCTGACTGATTTTCTTATAGGATTCCTTTGTGAAAAATTTGCAGCTCCCATCGACTGTCTTCTCAAAGCCTTTGCTCTCTGTAAGAAACGACAGGACCTTGCATATCACTGTCACGTGACCCGGTGATACTGCGGAGGCTGAGTAGATGTTAAAAAGCCCGAAGAGCTGTCGATAAAATCCGTAGTTTACGACATTCAATTCATCAATCCGCCGACAGCAGCCGTGTGCGTCTAAGGAAATCAATTGAATTGGTCTTACGTGGCTTTCAATCGGCTTACACAGCAGATTTTTATTTTCCCAATTTTGATTTGGCAAGTGTTTATCCGGGGAATAAAATGTCATTTTAAATGACAACAACTGACATAAGGAAAATGCAGAAATGATCAACAGGCAAAACAACCAATGTCATATTGATTATGTTATCTATTCTACAAATGTATCATAGAAGGAATAACTTATGTGAAATTATGCCTTTAAAGGAATAGAACAGAGACACTACTAATTATTTATGCTTTAAGAATGAAATATTCAACTACTAATTCTACAAGACCTCCAAAATTGACAATTTTTCTTTTTGTCGAACAATTACAATTTCAGCACATATTTTGGTCAATCATTTTAAGAAAAAGCAATTAAGCATGTACCAGGGTTGTAATGGTTTAGAATTTTGTATTCGTTTCTACTTTTGTTTGAACTTAATTTTAATCACTTTTTTTAACGTTTAGTTTTCAGTATACCAATAGTATTCATTTATTAGTGATTTTTGTATCAATAGTCATAGAAAAGTGCATGAATAGTGGATAAACAGTGTATTTAATCCACAAACGGCTGCATAAAAAATACATTATGGGGTTGGGTTATTCATTTTCCTTCAGAAATATAAAAAATTCATTTGGATTGTTCGAAAAATCTGATTTCTGATCCCAGTTGGGATATTCCTTGCATTTAAAGGGTCGTTAAAAAAGTACAAGCATGTTTAATGCTGACCTTGGCCTGGGCCGTGAATATATTGTCAAACAAACTAGTCCATGGTGGAGAAAAGTTTGGGGACCACTGGTGTGGATGACTAATAGTATAGATAAGGCATGTCAAAAGTCCGGCCCGGGGGCCATTTACGACCCATGATCAAATTTTTACTTGCCCGCGTCCTCTGTCATAAAATTAATAATATGTGGCCCGCCAGTAATGTTGACCGCTGAATAAAATAAATTTATACCAAAAAATATAACAAAATTCACCATTTCACTAGATGATGGCAGTAGCCCATTGGCCACCTTACTCTTGGCTTTCTGTGAGAAATCGAGCCCACCCCCATTTCACCAAAATCTGAAACATCTGGGTCTGCCTAATTTGCCGAGAGACTGTGGCTGTTTTCCTTATCGAGGCACAGCCTAACGAAACATGCTGACTAAAAAAAGCTTACTAGAAACAAACGCTGTGAAAAGGTGAAGCAACTGGATGCTGTTTTAACGGCGCTTTTTAACGGGACCCTTCGAGTCAAATGAAAATGCAACAACGGGGAGCTACGAGGTCCAGAAACTGATCGCCAAGCACTGCAAACCTTTCACAGAGGGTGATTTTTTTTTTTTTTTAAAGACTGCTCAAAGAATGCCAGGCTGAATAGTTGACCCGCACACATTTTCAGCTAACCAAATCTGGCCCGCTTCCTGAAAAGTGTGGACATCCCTGGTGTAGATTACAAAAACAAAATCACAAAATGACATTTGCAGGCACTATAAAAACACTCCTCGGCTTTCTTGTGATTTGAGTGCAGCGATAGCATGTGGGAAGACGCTGTCTGAGTCTGTTTGCTGTGGTCCTGATAGACCCAGCAGCGCCTGCCAGAAGCAGCAGGTCAAAGAGGAAGCGGGCAGGGTGGATGTTGTCATTTGTGATTGCTTCAGCTCTTCCTCGGTAACGAGACGTGAAGATGTCCTTCACGGTGGAAGGGGAGTGGAGGGAAATGACCGTCTGCGCTCTCTTGACCGCCGCTCTCTCAAACCGCTTTCGTTATTTGCAGTGTTGTGGGAAGACCACACCGAAACGCGGTTGGTCAGGATGCTCTGACTGAAAGGTCAAGTGGGAGAAGGTCATTAGCGGATTTAGGAGGATGTTGTTTTTCCTCCAGGAGCTTTCGTGCCTCCTCAATGCCAGTTAAGAAGTTTACAAATGAGATTGTAGTGTTCAGGGAACTATGTGTATAGAATCTGAATTAAACAAACACATCTCTGGGTCATTCTCAGGAGGCTTCCATTTTGTTGTCTGAAAATGACATCACAAAGGGCTTAGCTTGTAGATATCACAACTCTAGAAAGCAGGTAAGCAGTAATAGGTGTTACGGGAGTATTTAGGACAGGGGTCACGAAAGTTGTGGCCACGGGCACCAGGGCCATTGTGATTTTCTATGACTTTTCTAAAGCTGTCATGATGTTTTAGTGATTGATTGATGCTATTTTAGAACTACTTCTGATTACAAACTGGTAATAACGTAGTGACAACACAGCATTACAATGGTGTTTTTTAAATTGATATCACTTTACGCTATATAGAAACAAAAAAAGTAGTTTAGGGTTTCTGACCCCCTGCAACTGGTGGCACGGAGAAAAGCGCTCAGATACAGGTTAATTTCTCTGATTACTGTATTTCATATTCAACAAACAGTGTAATTTGGTGTTTAAGTATATTATCCGTCTAAGGTGGTTGGGGGCACACAGAATATACTGCTTATTTTGAAGATTAATATTTTTATTAATATGAAAGTCACAAAGAATAAATGTTTTTCTTTCTTCATTTTTGTATGCTGTATTTTTCCTACTCTGTTTATTACTATTTATTTGGGTTGTTTAATTTTTTGTAATGGGGCTGTTTAAGTAGACAGCTTGTGGTTTTGGGGTTTCCGCCGTTTATTTAGCAAATTCCTTTTAAGGAATCACATTCAGAAGCGGCTGTTCACTATATTATACATCTATCCATCCATCCATTATCTGCACCGCTTATCCTCAGTAGGGTCGCAGGGTTGCTGGAGGCCATCCCAGAAATCATCGGGCAGTGGGCAGGGGACACCCTGAACTGGTTGCCAGCCAATCGCAGGGCACACAGGGACAGACAGGTCACTCGCTCATTCACACCTAGGGACAATTTTGGCCGGCCAATCCACCTGAAATGCATGTCTTTGGAATGTGGGAGGAAACCGGAGTGCCCGGAGGAAACCCACGCAAGCAAAAAATTACCTTTTGTCATTATTTAGTTCAAAGGTGCATACAGTCGCTGTTATGTGAAGAAAAACTCCAATCTCCAAAATACGTTTTGTTTTTCAGGAGGTTGAAAAAAATAATAATTAAAAAACACAAAGAATTCCACTTGATAATCAGTGATATATTTTTTTGTAGCCAAAGCATGTGTTAAGTATTGGAGCAGATATATACTTTTTTACATGATAAAAAAAAATGATACATTTAATATTTTGAAAATGATTACACTTTAAATACCCCTTTAACAAACTATTAAGAGACTATTTCGATCCGGGGTCACCAATGTGGTACTCATGGGCACCAGGTATCTCCCAAAGATCAACCAAGTAGACCACGAACCAGTTCTGAAATCACTGCTGATGGGTCATTGGCATTTTCTAGGAAGCTTGATTTCTAACTGGCATGAGAAATCATTGTCATGATAAGTGCATTAAACACAAATCAATTCTTCCAAAATAATTTTTAAAATTAGCCTAAAAGATATTTGAAAATAATTCAGTTACCTTATACTAGGCAATTTTTTAGTGGTTGCCTGAGCCTATTTTAACCCTACTTTTAATGATTAAAGCCTGGTAATAACATAATAGTATCATAGTAACGACATAGTACTAACGTTTTATGTTGTTATTTAGGGATGCATATCACGCTGGTAGCTCTTTGTTCTAATCAGTAACAAAATAATAGCACTTAACTTCAAAAAGGTTAGTGACCCCTGAATTAGATGATCAGTGAAATTTTGGAGATGTTTTTTTCACGTGGCAGCGACATATCGTATACCCCTTCTCTTCCTCGTATGTAGTGCTGATTGAGACTACAGACCGCTCCAACATTTGACTTGCTTCTCCGTGGTCTATACTTGTACGTGCTTTAGGAGTGTCTTGTAATCAATTTGGTTTAACCTCCCCTGCCAGCGACCCGAATGCAGACAAACGCTATCGGAAACGAATGACTGGAAGACTTCCGTGTTGGCAGCATTTCAGTTGCCACTCACTGACAGTATGAATGCGAGTGTGAATGCTTGTCTGGCTCATTATGTGCCCTGCGATTGACTGGCAGATTGGGAGTCTGCCTTTCACCATTCTGCTGCAATAGGCTCTATTTGACAGAAGACCATAAAAGAGACACAGATAACGGCTAAATATGACATCGCAGTTTTAAGCCTGATAGAAAAAAAAGGTCCTGATAATTTGTCTCTTGATACCACGCTATAATGTTCAAGCAGCATTTATGCTCCTCATTAAAATATATTTTGATTTGCTATAGAGGTAGTAGCACAACTTGGTTGTCTCTCCTCTGTACATCTTCATAATAAACGTGAGGCACTGGAGAGCTTGGCCATAATCAGTCGCATCGCTTAGGCTGTGTACAGGCTGTAGGATTGTACAGGCTTCGGAACTTTAAGTCAGGTCAAGTCATGTTTATTTGTATAGCCCCTAATCACAAAGAGTCTTAAAGGGCTGCACAGACCACAGATTATTGCAAACCACTGACTATTATGACACCATCACCTGATCTAAAACCTAAATGAGGGCAAATAATGCACAGATACACAGATATTGTGAACTTTACCAAATAGTTTTGTTTGATTTATAGAATGTTTTTTCCCACATGTGTTTGAGCTCTACAGCCATAATTGGCCAGACATTACATTTGTCTGATGTACTTTGTTCTTAGCCAAGGCACGTATGACATTAATTTGACTCACTGGTTCAACAAGGAGAAGTGCCATACTTTCACGAAATGAAAACAGCTGCAATCATACACACTTTCTCCAACGTCTTTGTAAGTGTTATGGTGCTCATAACAATTTCTTGTCATTATACTTATCACTGACAAAGTAAGTATTGGAGACATGCTTACTGATGTTGTATAATCAGTAAGCTATTACTGTTAGTTATTGGTCCATCTAAGTCCCGTGACTTATTCTCTAAAACTGCTGTGAACATCGACAATTGCCACATCACACAGAGCGACTCACTTAAAAATTTAGGTGTCATATTTGACCCCGTTCTGTCCTTTCAAACACATGTGAAGAAAATTACTAGAACCGCTTTCTTCCATCTTCGTAACATTGCTAAAATTCGTCCTATACTTTCTCAGTCGGATGCGGAAATCATAATTCACGCGTTTGTTACCTCCCGTCTCGATTACTGTAATGCACTACTTTCCGGTCTTCCGATGACCAGACTCAAGAGTCTTCAGCTGGTACAAAATGCTGCAGCGAGGCTTTTAACTAGGACAAAAAAGTACGATCACATCACCCCAATTTTGACTAACCTGCATTGGCTCCCTGTTAGCCTAAGATGCGATTTTAAGGTTCTCCTATTACTATACAAAATCATACATGGACTTTCCCCCTCATATCTTTCAGATCTGATTTCCCCCTATGTCCCGGCCCGAAGCCTTCGTTCTGAGAGCGCCGGTCTCCTGGTGATCCCAAGAGCCAAGAAGTGTTCCGCTGGTTCGAAAGCGTTCTCCATCCGGGCACCGGTGTTGTGGAATGCTCTTCCCCCTGAGATCCGATCTGATGCCTCAGTGGACATGTTTAAGTCCAAGCTTAAAACTCACTTCTACTCTATAGCATATGAATAACCTAAACTTCTTATATGTAATAACTTGTGAAGCCCTTTGAGACTATTTGTGATTAAGGGCTATACAAATAAAAATGACTTGACTTGACTAATGTTATTGTAATTGTATGCACACATGAAGAAACATAAAAATAATTTGATTTTGCAATTGTTTCTTTCTATTTCTAAAACCAGCATGCAGGTAAAGAAAGAAAAGTTAGAAGTTATCAGTCTACAGAAGCAGGCATCAGTATGAAAAAACAGTTACTGTGCATCCCAAATAACAATCCTTTTTATTTTAATGCCATTCTCCAACCTCCATTGTAGACCATTGGAGTTAGCATGGTATGATCACAATGACGGGAAAACGAACATAGGTTTCATTAATAAAACCCGCTATATTCCTTGTTTTTTTTCTAGAGAGGAAAAATAGATACTGTACAACCGTGAGCGTCTTCATTGTCTATCTATTTGTTTCATTACACTATTTATCCCTGAATACACTTGTAAAACATGCACACTGAATATGGATGCTAACTATAGCACGTCAATTACCACTTGCGTTGTGTTAGCATTAAGCTAAATTTCTAAGACAAAGCTATTCTCTTTTAATAACCATTTTTTCATAATTTTAAGTTAACTTAAACTTTAAATCTTTATATATGAAAAGTAGTTGGTTATTGGCATATCAGTATTGTGCATCGCTAGAATTAAACTACAATTGCTTTATTTAGCTGGTAAGGTTCTACCTGTCCTATGTTAAAACGAAAAAAGAAGAGACTGCTATTGAGACAGCAATTTAATAGCAGACATGCAGAAATCTACTACTACTTCCACCGCAAATCCAATCCAGTGTATTATTTTGAAAATAACTACAATCCTACTTTTCAAAGCCAACAGAACACACATGCTTCCCGACTCAGTCGTATTAGACAATGGTCTGATTTTAGGAAGCAATTGCCATCACTGATGCAAGGGAATGGTTATGGAACACAGCCCGATTAATGACCGAGTTACCAGAAGCCACACAGACAAAAGCCAGGGCCGATCGGGCAGCCTGTCGCTTCCCTCCTGTTGATCTTGGCCTGGCAGCTCGGACTGCAGCGGAGAAGCCCGATCAATAGTGCACACTAAAGCTATTCTCACCCAGGATAAACACAAGCATGCCTCCACATTAGCCTGCCCGCCAACAATTCTGGATTGAGGGTTACATCAGCGTCGCTGTCAGGTGCGGACACAAGCCGCTGGAGATGCTATTGTCCACCTTGCTTGGTCTCTATGGGTTTAGTCATGGATCAATGAAAGCAAACAGGCTTGCTTGAAACATGAAAACGTAAAAAAAGAATTGCGGTGGATCCTTGGTTCATGGCGATGTTGCATTCCTTTGGTAGCAATGTCCATTTTTGTACATTCAGTGATATGTAAGACTTCAAAGCAATACTGAGAAACGTACGTGCAGTTATACATTTCAGGGTTTTGATCATCCATCAATATACAGTGTACGTTTCTTTTGGTTAGCGGAATACAAGCACATTGTGTAGACACATGATACTCCCTTTTAGGGAACAGAGGAAACAAGCATGTTACTTTTTTTGAATTTTGTGAATGCCATGAATGAAATTATTCTAGAAGTGAAATGAGGAAGTTATGTCTATTTACATAATGATGTCAATTCCTCTCACCTTTGTAATTGGAATTCTTGCAAAAGCCATGTATACTTTGTAATTCGCTTGTCTCTAGGCATGTAAAGCAGTCGTTCAGATTTCTTCAAAAATCCATTATTCAGTTTCCAATTGGATTATTGCCTGCATGTAAATGTAGTCAATGTTAAGCTTTTTTTAGTTTTAAACCACCAATTTTTGCAATATATTGTTTTATTGCAAATTGATATTTTAAGCCTGAATTAAAGAACTAAAACATTTTATGAAAGTGAAAAACTAAGGTAAAAGGCTCCTTACGCGCAGTACTGAATAAAGTGTGATGCCCATCAGAGAACAGCAGATAAACGTAACGCGATGTAGGATTGTGATACGATTCTACGATGCAAGCAGTAATCCCCTAGGCATGCCATGTCACGTTCAAAGACTGCCGCTAAGGTTATGGAAGCTTCCTTGGTGGCAAAAGTTCGTCCAAATACAAAATTTGTTCTACGGACAGACAATTGATTTAAATTACAGTTTGACCCCGTCCCTTAACACGGGTAGTTCATTCACCGACTGTGAAGGCTCTGTTTTTTTTTCCCTGTATTTTTTCCATTACCATTTGCTGCCATTTAAATTGTGGCATTGAAATTGACTGCTCCGTCATTTTATTCGGCCTGTTCTGATCATTCAAATTCCAAACGAGATTGTGAAAATCATCCCCCTTCCCGTCCCCACCAGCTCATTGCAATTCCATTATTTTTTTCAACAAATGGACAAGCTTGTCTCTCATCTCGACCCCGACCTTGTGCGCTTCCTCAGCTTCACAACCTGCCGAACGCTTAAATCGAACTGCATCGAGTTTGAAGCTGCCTTCTGGCCGCTCTGCTTTTTTCTTTTCAGATGTGCTCCAGTTGGGTATATTTAGAGCACCCCTCATCAAGAATTTACCTCGAGATGGAAAATAAAAGCTCGGTGAGACAGGGCGAGTCCTTTTACCTGCTCGGGACGTGCATGACCCTGTAGGGGCTGGGCCACATTTATGGTGACATTGCTCCTTTACCGTAAATAAGTTGAGGAGCTCCTAGCGCTAAGTGGCTCATGAATATTTAACCGCCGAGGAAGTGTGTTTATTTTTTGCCTGCGAGTGTGATTTGTTCTTCCCGATAAAGACCAGACCACCCCTGGACTCCGGAGGACTCTCACCTGAAGCCGTCCATCCGTCCCCATCCACATCTACCCCTTCCCTCCAAATTCCCCTTGTCTGATGATCCCTCTAATTGGCGCAAATAACAACAGACTGTGCAGCGCTTAGGACAATTGCATTATCACTTTTCCAACCCTGCCGCCTCCTCCCCATCTTCCACCCTCCAAGCCATGCCGCCCTATAAATAAGCTTCCGCCTCTGCCTGCCTTCTCCATCCTGCTCTGCCTCCTACTCCTGCACATATACATACTGCCAAACAGCATCATAAATCAAGCGATGGGAGGATGGGTGCCGAGAGGTGGTGGTTGGGAGGGGAGTTGGGGGGTGCACGCACACATCTTAACACGTATCCTCTGTGACATCTTGCCTGCACACTATGGAAGAGTCTCGGTGACCACACATCCCCAGCTTTCTTAAAAGCAAGAAGAACAACATCACACAAAGCATGTCTTGTCCTTCTCTACAACACAAACCATCACTTCTGCAGGACACCCTTCATTCCCCTTCCTCCTCGTCCCAACCCCCCATCCCTCTGCCCCCCCTACTTTTTTCCGCAATGAGCGAGCAAGAGAAGTGGCGCTTACTCAGTCTCCTGGAGCCGATGCATCCCATGGTGTATTCACAAAGGCCCTGGATACAAGCATGGAAGAGTTAGCCAGACGCCGTGCATGCTCCCTCTTCCTCCTGCGACTCTCTTCCTCTTCACTAGGATTTTTTCCTCCTCTTCTCCAGTGCTTTCTCTTCTCTCCTGCGCTTGCCCGGCCACTGGTCCGTCCTACCTCTCTCTCTCTGTTTTCTCTCTCTCTCTCTCTCCATCCGTCGCTCTCTCCGGTGCAGTGTCTTGGATCCGGTTAGTAAGTCAGTATGCCTGGAAGCGATAGACGACTAAATAAAGAAGCGTGGCGGCTTTAGCAATGTCAATACAGCCTGCAAGTTTCAATGCAAATGTATTCTTTGGCTGAAATATGCCGTTTGGGGTTTGTGTGTGTAAAGAAAAACAACAATTACATCGACTGGGTACGTCCGTGTTAGGTTGCCACGAGGGGGGATCAATTGCACAATGCCCAAAGTGGCCGGCTGCCATTGTTGTGGATATCGCTACACTGCTGTAATATTATTGAGTAAAATGGGGAGAAGGGGTTCCTCTCTTACTCTGCCTCTTGTGCACACTCAGCCTGACAATGCACAGCAGCTGCTTCCCTCTCTCCTCATGAATACACCGTTAGAATTTCTAAGACCCTTAACAGAAGAGGGTTGTCCTCCCTTGTCCACGATATTGATCTGCCCGACAATCTGAGTATTATCCCCAATCTTCTCCTCTGACACCCACATGATACCTACAACTTCCCTCTCTCGTCTCATTCCCATTTTGTCCCAGTCTTCCCACCTTCTCAAATGTGACAAGTGTGCACTTCAAAAAAAAATACAATCCTACCCCATTGGCAGATTGTTTTTCTCAATTTAAGAGCTTGTTTTGTAATTAACACAACAAAATATACTTAAAATAAGCAGACATGCCTTTTCTAGGCTTGGGTGGGTCATTATCTATTTAGTTTTCTTATTTTTTTACTGTTGTAGAGAAAAAAATCATTGTTATTTTTCACTCAGTTTATCCAAACACAAGGTGATAATAAATTTAAGTTTAACAACTTTTTAATACAATTGAGAAAAAAATGAAAGATAAAAAAGGGCTAACGGGAAAAAGCCAGATCCCCATGACAGTCGTAATACTTTTCAAAATAATATATTTTAAAATATAAAAATACTTCTTAGAATTATCAAAACGGTCTACCATCTGCTAGATAAGGTAATTTTGGTGTTTCAATGATGATTTTACTGATTTCATGAGAGAAATACCATAAAATATCTTAAAATAAAACGGTGTATACCTCAAATAAACTATTTTTTTTGCCACTTTAAGTTTATGTCACATTATTTGTATAGCCATTAATCACAGAGAGTTTTGAAGGGCTGCATAGCCCCACATTTAGGTTGTTAGATCCCCTGATCTCAAACCTACATGAAGGCAAGGAAAAACAAACAACCGAGAAAAAAAAAAGCATGAAGAAAAATGCAAAACCTTGAGAAGGGAACGCCCATTAGGTAATCCCCTTTCCAGAATAACCGGCTGCAATGGATGTTGCGTGGGCGTCAATCGACCATACATGGTCAACATTAACAATAAGTGGGAACTGAAATGGAGTACCAATATATTTTTTGTATTGTGCAGTGTGGAGAATAACATGAGCACAGAATGGACAGTGAGAAGGAGAAGTGTGAGGAGGAGGGGGTGATTGTGTGTGGTCACTCACATTGTGAGTGTGATGAGAGTGGCGAACATGAGCCAGACAGATGGGGAGAGGACTGAGAGGAAAGCATGAGAGAGAAAGTGAGTCAGGTGCGGAGACTGTGTGCTTGTGTCCGCCAGGGTGGACAGGATGGGAAAAAAGCTGGCATGGAATCCAGTAGGTGTAGAGTTTTAGAGATGACAATTTTAAGTACCGGTTGATCAGCCCTGTAATTGAAAAAAAGATTGATAAGAATTACTTGGAAGGGAACCTTAGTACTAAGGGAAATGTATTTAGTTTACTTTACAACAAAAACAATCAACAAATAAAGTATAACTTTTGTTGGAATGGGGAGACGGGGGTGATGTTTGTGAAGCATTAAAAATTTTTATGTTTATAGGAAGTAAATAGTACGATTGGACAGGTAATATTGCTAGTATTCCAATTATATAAAACCATGTAAATGCTCACAGTAATCTAATTCAAGCTTTAGTCCGACAGCAAGTATTCTGATTGCAATGGTTGGGATAGTACTCTTATATTTCAATCAGTCGTGCATGTATACGCATACGAGTAAACAAATCGAAATTGATTGGTTGTGCACAAGTGAAATTTCTCTTGTTTGGGATATCTTTATTCTGCAAAGTACATTGAGACTTGTAGTAGACATAATTACACACTGAAACTCCAGCTTACCCGTCAATGTTCTATTCATCCATTTATAGTGTAAGTCTATATTTTTGGCTTTCCACATAAGAGCGCATCTTGTAAATGTTTGAATGTGGTGAATTGACATGAATGAAATCCTCCTTTTAGTATTCAATGTCAAAAGTTAAGTGCAGAAATGACGTAGATTTCCAAAACGACGTTTCTCCAGCTTCACCCTCGAAATGTTATTCCTTTGTCTTTGGGCATGTAAACAATTCATTCGGATTGCTCCAGAAATTTTATATTTCGTTTCAAACCAAATTATTGCTTGAATGTAAACACAAATCATTGTCTGATGTGTATTGTGTATGCATAAACGTGGCTGTGAACTCAATAGCCTCTAAGGCAGTACAACTAAAAGTGACGCATTTGTGAAAACTATAGTGGATAATTTGGCTTTTTGTTTTTAATGTAAATATTTTTAGTGGGGTTCAAATCATGTGAGTATATATTTTTTCAGTTAAACCTTATTAAGTTTAAAACCCTGAGAAATATGTCCAAAACATTACTTTTAGTCCAAAATCCTGCAAAATTCTTTTTGTAACAGCCTCCTAAGACAGACAATTAAAAATGAAATACATTAGTGGGTATGTGGCGGGACAAAGAAAGGCTTTACGGTGGATGTGTGCAGCTTGCCCGACATAAATCATACATAATCCAGCCAATCCCTGTGCTGTGGTTTATATATAGACGTGATAGATCTTACAGTTGGTAGCACGCCCCGGCAGGGAAGATCGGGCCTGGCTGCAGCAGAGGTCAGTCTCAACTCAAAACAATACTCTCCTGATACAAAATTACCTCTGGCAACCCAACATATTTCATCTCTCGCTCTGGATTGCAATATCATCTGATCAAGAATCTGTGTCAGTCACCACACAGTAAAGGCTCAACATTTGGAAATCTACAGTTTTAGAGTTTTGACAGAAAAAAACATGCAAACTGCTCAAGCAAATTTGAAACCTTAACAGTCTTTAAGATGACACAGGGGGGATTAAAAAAAACTTCTCTACATATATAGTTTCTCTCCGATTTGAGGCTTCTCACTGCATTTTGTGGACATTAATATGATCGTAACACATTATATGGTCTCCCCTTTGTATAAAAACACTTTTCAAAGCATTGACCTGTCACGAGGCGTGGTGGGGTCGAAGGAGTGATCGGACCAGAACGGAGGCAGGAGGCAGGGAGGGAGAACTCAATTGCGTAACGATCCAAAGTTTTATTTAACAAAATAAAAGTTGTCCAAAAGTCAGGGACAAGACAAACAAAAACATTCTTACAATCAGAACAGAACGGTACAGAGTTCCTCCGGCACGAACACAACAGGACAGGGCATAACAGACGGAAAATGTTTTAAAAACTAAAACAGGACAAGGCATAGCAGACCGGGGAATGTGTAATGAGCCAGCGCCCGCGCCAAACCCAAAATCCAGCCTTAAATAGCAGACCAGCAATCAGCTGATCTGCTTCAGCTTGAGTTCGGGGGCGTGGCATACTGGTCGTCATGGCGACCGTGACAGAGCCCCCCCTTTAAGGGACAGCTCCCGAGGTCCCAAAAAGAAAAAAAAAAATACTACCTCGCGCCCCGGAATGGTTCGACGCTCACGATTGGGGCAACCCCGCTCCCTCCTCCGAACACGCAGGAACGGGGAGAGGCAGGCGCCATCTGCGTCAGGCGGATCGGAATCGACGCTCGGCAGGGGTTGGGGGTCCGGCGGGCAAACTGGACAGGGGATAACAGACAGGCAGAACCGACGAGAACAGGACAGATAAACAGGACAGGCCGATTCAGAAGAGTCGCACTCAGGACAGGCCGATTCAGAAGAGTCGCACTCAGGACAGGCCGATTCAGAAGAGTCGCACTCAGGACAGGCCGATTCAGAAGAGTCGCACTCAGGACAGGCCGATTCAGAAGAGTCGCACTCAGGACAGGCCGATTCAGAAGAGTCGCACTCAGGACAGACCGATTCAGAAGAGTCGCACTCAGGACAGACCGATTCAGAAGAGTCGCACTCAGGACAGGCAGACTCAGAAGTGGCGATTCAGACAGGACAGGCGGAATCAGAACAGGCAAGGCAGGGCAGGCGGAATCAGAACAGACAAGACATGAGAGAGTCAAAATCAGAACCGACAAGACATGAGAGACAAAATCAGAACCGGCAAAACAGGAGCAGAGGAGTCGGACTGGCAGGCAGCGGAGTCGGACTGGCAGGCGGCGGAGTCGGACTGGCAGGCGGCGGAGTCGGACTGGCAGGCGGCGGAGTCGGACTGGCAGGAAACGGAGTCGGACTGGCAGGCGGCGGAGTCGGACTGGCAGGCGGCGGAGTCGGACTGGCAGGCGGCGGAGTCGGACTGGCAGGCGGCGGAGTCGGACTGGCAGGCGGCGGAGTCGGACTGGCAGGCGGCGGAGTCGGACTGGCAGGCGGCGGAGTCGGACTGGCAGGCGGCGGAGTCGGACTGGCAGGCGGCGGAGTCGGACTGGCAGGCAGCGGAGTCGGACTGGCAGGCAGCGGAGTCGGACTGGCAGGCAGCGGAGTCGGACTGGCACGCAGGGGAGACAGAATAGCAGGCAATCGGCACGGGAGTCGGGCAGGCAGGCATGAGAGTCGAACAGGCAGGCGTCAATTCTTCCCGGGACCCCATTCGAGGCACAGCAATGGCCACGACGGGCGGGGCCGTGGTTCGAACGGGCAGGGAAGGTTACCTCTGCTTGCCAAACGGCGTCCTCCAGCTCTCCCCAAATCGCGCAGGGATCGTTCGCCGAGTTCAAATGTTGGCTGGCTCATTCTGTCACGAGGCGTGGTGGGGTCGAAGGAGTGATCGGACCAGAACGGAGGCAGGAGGCAGGGAGGGACAACTCAATTGCGTAACGATCCAAAGTTTTATTTAACAAAATAAAAGTTGTCCAAAAGTCAGGGACAAGACAAACAAAAACATTCTTACAATCAGAACAGAACGGTACAGAGTTCCTCCGGCACGAACTCAACAGGACAGGGCATAACAGACGGAAAATGTTTTAAAAACTAAAACAGGACAAGGCATAGCAGACCGGGGTATGTGTAATGAGCCAGCGCCCGCCAAACCCAAAATCCAGCCTTAAATAGCAGACCAGCAATCAGCTGATCTGCTTCAGCTTGAGTTCGGGGGCGTGGCATACTGGTCGTCATGGCGACCGTGACATGACCAAAATCCTGTGATCACGTCACCGGAAACATCGGGAAAAGTTCTCGCAAAGTTCATGCATCATTTATGCATAAATTCAGTGTTCTTACAATAAATTGTTATTTTGCGAGCAAAGTGCTCTTATATTGTTTATGGAAAGCATTGTTTAGATACTGGAGGTATCACAAATGCAAAAAATAAAGCCCACCTGAGAACAATGGCGACCAGCCACCTCCACATCTCCTCGGCCAGGAAACATGGCAAAACTAAGATGTGGTTCTCATTTTCCCTATCCCTTGGCTGAAGGATGCGACAAAAAGGGATAAAGAATTTTCTGAGGTGGGTTTTTTTTTCTGTCCGTTCTCATTTTCTAAGACTGTGAGGGCTTGTGTCAACTCTGTCCTAGTATTCTTTTGTGTAATTTGATTTTCCTTGTCATGTAAATAAATGTGGTTTGTTAGTATCAAACACGTGCATTATTTATTTGTGTGTCTATTATTTTCCTTCTGGGCAGATCAATCATTGTCCATATCAATGAACTGAAACATCGATTATTCTCAGCTAAAATTAGAACAGGTTTAGAGTATTGCTTCCTTCATAAAAACAGCTAGAGACAATATGAGGCTATGTCGAATTAATTCGGGTGAGAAACCCTGATCGCTACATGCTGGCTGAATTGGTAACCAACATATAAGGTTCGGAATATATAAATATAACTTCAGTTCAGGGTGTCCCCTGCCCACTGCCCGAAGATAGCTGGGATAGGCTCCAGCACCCCCGCGACCCCAGTGAGGATAAGCGGCGCAGAAAATTGATCATTTAAAGCAATTTACTCTGCAATGGTAAAAGGCAGAAATATACTTTTTCTAATGAGCCCTCCTTTAACAGTAATTATAACAATCAAGTTTCGTTTAAGCATGGGAAATGTTTCTAAAAGAGAAAATATATGGAGGCAGTAGCTCAGAAGTCAGAGCAGTTGTCTTGCGATGAAAGAGGTCGCAGGTCCAATTCCTGTGGTCCTTGGACAAGACACTGAACCCCTACTGCCCCCGATATGCAAGTAGGTGCCTTGCGTGGCTGACTCCGCCATCTGTGTGTGAGTGTGTGTGAGAAGGTAAAGTGTGAAGTGTATTGTAAAGTGCTTTGGAGGTCATCAGTATCTGGGAAAGCGCTATATAAATGCAGTCCATTTACCATTGTCATATGATAACTATATAACATCTTTGGAAGTTATCACAGGCAGAAAATTTGTATTTGTTTAACTTTGCAACAAAGGTGAACATTAACAGATTCTCTGCATATCATTAGTGCATCTTTGTCCTATTAGTTAATGTTAACACAACATAATTGCTTGATTTTTTTCCCCTTTACTAAATCAGCTCAAACCTCTTTCCTACACCGTTATGGTTTTGGTATGACAACAGTTTGACCTTGTAATCTAATACTACTTCCACTGTTTCCACTTCCACTGTGGTATCAAAAAAATAAATAAAAGGGTCAAGTTCCATCCCACTCATGTCCTCGTAGCGATGCATGCAACACACCTATGTGACAATGTGATGATCTATGTCACGAACCATCAATGCCACACAAGGTCAGCCAGAGAAGGGAGAAACTCTCAACACTAATCTTGCTAGTGATGCATTGGCTACTTGCACACATTGCGAGCGAGAGACCTCCCACCAAGCCGCCATGTTTGCCCGCAACTCTCATGCACGTTTACACACTCCCAAACAAAAGTGACTCAGATGACTTTTATCTCGTAACTGTCAGCGTCACCGTGGCGATGACGATGAACTGAATTTAAATGAGACGTACTCTTTTTCTGATTTATGACTCATACCTTTAATCATCTATTTTCTTGTGCCCGTCACTATCTGGCCATCTGCTTCTGCGTGGACTCATTTAATACACTTTTACTTCTCAGAAGATATGCAGCCAGATAAATGTAAATGTGTGTTATCTGGGTCATTCAAAGGTTGGCGTTGAAATAGCTGCTTAAAACACAATCCTTGTCTTCGACAACGGTGTCGTAAATGTCAAATTTATTTTTTATCTGCGCTCGCTCCTGCTCCAACTGTTACAGTACGTGTTAATTAGAGTCACGTGTTACACATTTGCCCCAAGGGGAGCCACAAAGTTAAGTGCCAGTAAGTGTGTGTGCTCTTGTGCATGAGATGAAGGAGGGGGTCCTTAAATTGGGCTGCACTTCTGGAGAGAAAAACACAAGTGGAGGATGAATCTTTGGAGCTTGAGCAGAAGCAAGTGGAGAAAAGAGGGGGATTAGTGTGCAACGTTGGATGGGTTGTTTCCTTTTTAAGGAAAGCGTGTATAAAGTGGGTGAAGGGTTGAGGTTAGATGAATCATTTTTCATCAGTGACCTGTAGTGAGGCTTGTGTCTGGTAATGCACAGTCAGATGTACAAATAAATGAACCTAGGCAAGAAAAGGGATGGGCACCACCAGGCTACACCTGCCCAGGACACACCATAGAAAATGGTACCAATACGACCCTAGTTGTTAAGGGATCCAACCAACCAACCAACCGAAAACCACGCATCATTCGATTGGCAGAGCAAGAACGCAAAATATGAACTGTAGAATAGATTTTTTTTTAATGTTTTAGTGTGTTACCTTAACGTCTATGCGCTACTCCTTTTGAAGAAAGGCATCAATAGATAAGTAAGTCTTCATTATAAAAAAGGATATGCACATAAAAAATACGGGATGGCTTGACTTGTTGTTAGCTTGCTAATACTATTATTAATTTCAGTAGCCTAGATGGTAGTGTGCCCGCTTTGAGACTGGGAGGTCGCTGGTTCGCGCCTCGACCGAGACATACCTAATTGGTATAATGGCGGTGCCCTCTGGCTGCGGCTGCATCGACTCGCTACAACGGGTCAGGTGTATCGACATTTCGTTCTGTGTACATTGTTACAAAGAATGACAATACAAAGGAAATTATTATTATTATTATTGTTTGGGGATGAGGTGTGTGGCAAAATAGAAATATTGGTCTCACTATCGCCCTCTGTCACGGGCCAAGAGCATTGCGTGCCTCACTCTGCATCTGCAGACTTTCAGAACAGGAATATGTTTAGCTACTAATTGTATTGATAATATTAATAATATAATGTGAAACTTAGTGTTTTGATAAAGAAAATGAAACATTTGAGAAGTTAAATGAGGAAGAAGTTTAACACTGAATAAATATAATCATTTATAACATATTTAATATTATATTTCCACGTTAACAAGTGAGGAACATGATCCCATGACTGCACGTCACTGATATCCATCACCGGGAAATTTAGTTAACCCTTCCTACACTTTTTTTCCCTAATGCCTAGAAATGATGGACTCGAGAAATGTTCGATAGCTCACGGGAATCCTAATGAAAGCACTAATTTTATTTGTCTTAGCACAGATGTGAGAACATTTTTGAGTTTTAGGACACATTGGGTTATTAACTGAGTATATTTGTTTCAGCATGAGATTCTAAACAAGTGTACACATCTTAACACTGTATATTATTTTAAATTAACAAATGCTCATTACAGATTTGAGTTTACGCAAATAAGTGTTGATGTAGTTTCACACTCATTAGTTTTAATTTAACACATTTCCAATTGCCACTTTTTTGCACTGAACCTGTGTTGCTCTAACATTACAACTCTCAATAATGATGAAAATCTATATTGTTCAGTGCAAAAAAAAAAAAGTAACACTTTCTTGTGTTAACCTTCACACTGACTATTTTCTGTGTATTTTTTTCCCCTTGTGTGCTTACCCGCCAACGTTTGGGGAGGGTCTTTTAACCTGATTTTTAGAGTGTAGTACTTCTTTGATTGTGGGATCTTTGGATAATAATGCATGACAACACCCTCTTTTGAACATTTTTATTTACTGCACCGGCGTACTAAATCATCCACCATCATGGTTCTAATGCTCCAATTTTGCTTCATTTTTGGGCGACTTTTTTTTTAGCCCATTTGAGCCCGAGAGTTGCCTACACAGAGTTCCCAACTCACCTCTATTATTTACACTTCTCCATTCCCTTCTCCTGCAACTACGCATCCCTTGCTTCCTGCTCCAAAAGTCCTCATCTAGACGACCGCTGTACACTTTATCTTGTCTGTTTTGCTTTGCTTGATCCTCATCGCCAAACATAAGGTCTGTATTGGCCATGTCAGTAGCTCATTGGGTTCACTCCCATCTTTTATCTCATTTTCAACTGATCTAGATGTACTTGTTGTCAGAGAATGGATCCGGGACTGATTCCCTCGAGGCCTTTTTGTCTAGATGTGTTTGGATCACTACTATGCAGCCTTTCTGACACCAGCTGGTGGAAACGGGAAGTGCAGTAAGGAGGTGGGGGGTGTCTGGTGGTGGAATTTAAATTGAATCCAGTTTGGCAGGGGACAAATGTTTCCATGTTCTCAGGTAGGCAGGTCCTCATCCTGTATGGAGTATGCCCGGAATTTCTCTTTGATGAAGGAATGAGCAGATTTCTTAAAGATTTTCTAGCAAAGTGAAACGTTCCCTACTCTGTTGGTCAATGTGGAAATAGGGTACTGAGATAGAACCTGGTAGTGTTGACCATGAGAAGGAAGGAGAGGAAAGAACGATGGGAAAGGGAAGTACAAGTGCTGCGGTGGAGAGGACAAACTGACAAATGTTAGGATGTGGGTGTCGCGAGGTGGGGTGTTCATTCCAAGGTTTGGCGGCATTCCAGCCTGTCTGGCTCTGATTGTAGCTGCCTCCTGTGTCTTCCCCCCTCCCCTCTTACCTCTAGACGGGCTGGACCTCACAACTACTTGATCTAAACTTTCAGAACTTGAGTCACCAGAAAGATGCTTGCCGCTGGTTGAAAAATAAAAAGAAAGTCAGATTTTTATTTTGAAGGAAACTTTTATGGCAATTTGACACATTTGTCAGCCTCAGTGGAAGTGGAAACCTACTGGAAACATTTCTTGTGGGACAATAAGCAGTATCTAATTTCGGAGATGACCACTCCCTCAAACTAGCAATCATGTGTCTGACTTGATATTTGCATGCATTACAAATTAAAAGGGATGCCTCCTGTTTTTTCACAACTTTCATCAGGTTTTATTGGTTTGGTCAGAGTTGAAAATGGGGTCAGTCATGAAAATTGCTGACATATTAGAAAAACAATCGTGTGGTTTTTAATTCATTTCAATAATATTGATTAATTTTGCTGAATATTTGGTAAACAGCATTAGATTGTGAAGTGCTAGGTGCAAGGCAACAGACAATCTTTCATCAACACAGACCACAAAATAATCAGCTGCTCTACCCAGTTTGTAGGATATAGCTGGCTTGTGCTACCACAAGAGAGCCTGCTGCACTCTGGTAGATGCTACAGGTCCTTCAAAACAAAGACACACAGGCTCAGAGAGTGTTTGTTACATGTTTATTCTGGGGTGCCACATCAAATCTTGTCTGAAACAAGGTACACTATGTTGTAATCAATGACAATAAAGATAATTCTGTTCTATTTAATACTCAAACAATATATTTTATGTAGCATGTTTTTATGTAAATTTTTTTAAATTAGGATTATTTACTCTGGGTTAAAATAATCTCTAAAATGAACTTTAATTATTTACAAGACCACCAAAAAAACATGACACCTCTTGCCACATTGAAAATTCATTTTGAGGAATACCTCACGACATGACTAGGGCCAGAACAATTTCGACAAAAAGCATTCGTTTTTGTCTTTTTAAAATACTTACTTACTTACTTATTGCTCCAGCGAAGGTCGGGGGGTCCCGTCCCTGTGCGTTGAGCCGACCAGATGAACCAGGTTTTTCCAATGCTGGCGGTCTTGTGCCAGCTGTTCTGCATCCTCTACGGCAACTCCGTGTTGTTGGAGGTCGCCCGCAACGACGTCGAGCCATCGAGTGCGGGGTTTCCCTCGTGGTCGTCTCCAGCCTGTGGCCTTTGGGTCAAACTGGAGAATGGCTCGTGTCGGATGGTCTGGTGGTAGACGAAGGACATGGCCAAACCAGCGGGTGCGGCGTTGTGCGACCAAGGAAGATGCTTGGGGCTGGCACGTGCGGGCTCTGAGCTCTTTATTGGAGACTCGCTGGGGCCACCTGATGTTCTCGATGGTTCTGAGAGCCTTGCTATCAAAACCATCGATTCTTGTGGCCAGGGTGTCGTTCAGGGGCCATGTTTCTGAGCCATAAAGCAGGATAGGGAGTACGGCGAGGTTGTAAATGCGGAGCTTCGTCTTGCGTGCGATGGTCTGGTGCCGCCAGAGTGGTTTTCAGAGAGACTGCAGAGCAGAAGCTGCCAGGGCTCTTCTGCGGAGAATCTCTGGTTTTAGGTCCCCATTGTCTGTCACCATGGACCCCAGATATACAAAGCTCTTGACAGGCTCTACAATGTCGCTACCAATTTGGATGGGAGGTGGATCTGGTCCATCACCGACATAGAGTGGCGTTGGCATCAGTGAGGATGATGGTGACGTCGTGTGGTGGGGCTTGGTTGACAGCCTGGTGGAGTTGGTCAAAGAACGTGTCCTTCGCATCCTCATCAGCGACATCGGTGGGGGCGTAGGCGACGATCACTGTCATCTTGCCGTGATGGTGGAGGAATCGAGCAGACAGTAGTCTGTCGCTTATTGGTGTCCAGCTGATGAGGGACCTCCGGAGGGCTTTTGGAATGGCAAGAGCCACACCGTAAAGGCCGGTCCGACTCTCGGGGCCACTCCAGATGTAGCAATGGTTGCCAGCTGTTGTTTCACCATTGCCTTGCCATCGTACTTCACAGAGCCCTGCCATGGTGATGTTATAGCGACAGAGCTCTCGGGACAGCAGGGTGGCAGCTCCGAGGCGAAGGAGTGTCTGGACATTCCAGGTGGCGACACGGGTCTTATGACGAAGATCGATCCGTACTCGTTGGTCGGGGGCAGGCTGGGGTCCGTTACCGTGTTGGTCAGTCCGGCTTCTTTCTCTGGTCAGTTTCGTAACAAAGTGTGTTTCTCCTGGGTGAGTTGTTAGCCCTCCGCAGGATAGTCGGTTGGTGGGGCTGCCACCTCACAGCGTACCGACACGCTTTTATTCATTTCATTATCTATGTTGTCTGACATCATTTCATTGTCTTTGTTGTCTTTGTTAACTGCCTTCCTAGCTTTCAATTTGTTAGCAAACGAATTCGGGCAGTTTCTAAAGAGGTGATTCGTTTCTCCACAGAGATTGCATTTTCTGCTATTGCTACATTCCTCAAAGGAATGTCCAATTGTTCTGCACTTTCCACAAAAAATTCGATCACATACCTCAGCCAGATGCCCATGCTCACCACATTTGCGACAGAGTTTCGGTTGCCCTTGATAGTGGATAAAGCCACGGTTTTCCCCCAGGAATATAGTCGACGGAATTTGTTTCATTCCCTGAAAGCCCTGAGGATCTTGCCGTAGTTGGACTGGTACCCTCCAGGCACCATTCCAATAGCCTTTCTCACACCTCACCTTCATAGCCTGGCCTTTTACTGAGCAGTATCTACTCAACCAATAACAGACGTCATCAGCACTGATCATTTCACTAAACATTCTAACAACGACAATCTTGTTAGTATTATCAGTCAGCTTCTCCACTGTAAATCCTGAAAACTGGGACCTCACTCCCTCAAAGCGATTCCAAAACTCTTGATAAAGAGCTGCCGTTTCAAAACTCACATCAAAGCCTTTGCCAGAAGTCATTTTTATGACAGCATGTACCTCCTCCTTTTTAAACTTCAGAATCTTTTCAACAAACTTGTTAATAAAATCCGTCCTTGACATTCCCTCCGAAATTGCCACAACATCTTTGAGCAAGAATCTCACGCAGTTACGTCTCCGCCCGCCGGTATAATGCCCGGCCATGGGAGGACTCGGCTGCTTTACTTCTAACTATGTTAAAATGGTTAGAATTGTAAAATTAATAATTAACAATACTCTTACAACCGACGCCAATGACAGTATAAACGCATAGAACGAGCAGTGCTAACCTGATGCGTCCACCATCAACCGCAGCTACCATAAGTACGCTTTTTAAAATAATGATATATTTTTTTTTTTTTTTCTCAGTCTCTAATGAATGCACCAAATGAACCAAATGCCACTGAAAAAACCTTGAGCACTCATTGACATAGACAATTTATTAAGCGGAAATGTTATTCTGATATAGTTGGACGACAAACCAACGTAGTCGAAAATAATGTATTTAAACTCAAACTAAATACTCCCCCTTCCCTTCATTTTGTTCCTTACTCTAGTCTATTCCTTTGCTTTGATTTCCAAGCTTCAAAATTCAAAGCAAAGCGTGTGTGTGTGTGGGGGGGGGGGGGGGGTAGTGAGGGCTACAAGTGTCCTTGGGCTTCACAAAGATAGGTCAGGAGTGCCCTAACTGTTCTCCCTAGTCACACCTTCTCAGCATTACTGACCAACTGGGAGCAATTGTGGGACAGAATAGACCAATTATATGTATGTGAATTCCTACATAGTACGCTGCAAGACAAGGAAACACATAAAGGCAGGAGTGAGAGGTGGTTTCGGGAACACAAGTTAAGAATAAATGTGCTAAGCACATTATTTGTAGCATACTTTTTTCCTTATTGTAACAAGTTCCAAAGGTACAGTTTTGAGTTGAGTAAAATTTATAATTTATGTTGGATTACAACCAGCTTGACGTGGTAAGCAGAAAGGGCATTACCAATTTCTAGAGCAATCATTTTCTTTTCATCTATTGAATAAGTGGGTAGAGGAGGAGAAAGATAAACACGATAAAGTGGATAGGTGAAAGGGTGTGATGATACTCCACACCATCAAAGTAAATAAAGCTTTAAATAATTTGTTGAGAGCATATACAAAAATCCAGTTATTTGAACGCACGTTATTCAGTTGTTGACGTTTTCTGTCTACCATGATACTTCAAATTAATTTCTAATATCGCTCCCTCCTCCTCGCTCTATTCATTCCCCCACTTCTGACCTTACAAGGAGAGGCGAGGAGCGAGGTTGATGTCATTGAATGAAGAATGCTGCAAGAATTCAGAAAGAAAGGGGGTATGAGAGAAGGAGGGGTATGACTGGACATTTCATACACATCCAGAAAGCAAAGGGGTGGAGGAAAGAGGAGTGAGGTGCTGTTTACATTGTACTACTCAGGTCCAGAGCCCAAGTGAAACTTGAAAGAACTTGTTTGAAAGGATGCTGTCATTCCTTATCCAGTCTGAAAAGCACAAGGGGAGGGTCTAGCAGCTGGAAAGAGGAAGCCTGAGTAAGAGGGAGAGAGACAGTAAAGGGAGAAGTTACCTCTGCTTGCAACTGGAACAAGAGGAACTGAGTAAAAAAGAAAAGTTGGGAGTAATAAAAGGAGAACCACTTCAAGTACATTACCACGGTAAGTGTCTTTGTAATTAAGTCAACTATTAGGGAAGCATTGGTGCTTTTTCTCTTTCCTTTATGGTGTTTTAAGATGAGAAGCTACCAAATAAGGACAATTGTTATGTTTTAAGATTATGCAGCTAAACGCATTGCACAAAATGAATAGAATTGACGTTATTGTTATTGATTACAACGTACTAGATATTGTTTACGAGATTAAATGTTGCATTTCAGGATGAACGATTAATAAAAGGTAAAGAGGTCTAATAAACGGGGTAGTGGTTGTAGACTTGCCTAATTTGTATGTGCTCGAGAAAATAATTAAATGACAGCAGCAGCAACAGTGTGCACTATGATATCAGTGTGTTTAACCATTTAGGTGGCAAACATATACAATAGACGCATTCTACGCACGTTATTAACTTTTTTTTTATACCTCTTGGGAGTTGAAAATTCTCGTAAAAGCTTCACAAGAGCGTTTTGCTCTGCCGGCTGATGGACATCGACGATAAAAGGGCGGCTATGCGGAAGCACCAACCTAGCAAGAAAAAAAAACAAGTTGACTCGTTTAGCTTAGCCGCCTAGCACCACTGTGTTATTTTAATAGTTTTATTTTCGCCAGTGTTTGATTCAAACATTTAACGAACAACTTAAGTTAGCTCCGTTTCTCGGTCTAGACGAACTCGGTTCCAGTGTTAGTGGGCGTGCTGGTGGTTCACTGGGTTAAGCTAACGTGACGGGGCTTTACTTGAGTGACAGCGCAGCTAAGATTGCGGGAAGCCGGCGGCGGTGTCAGGTGAGTGGCGGTGGCAATGATTCAACTGTCACGCAAGGGATTTCATTGCTTAAAGTACTCCCTATACTGATATATTTACATTTATTATTGCTAAAACGGAGCTGTTTGTCCTCGGTGACTCGTTTCTATGGCACCTGCCCTAGCTAGCTTGTTTTCTTGATTGCCACGCGACATTGTTAGCCAACCTGTAACCATGCATTCTATTACAATGTTATCGTAATAAACACGACGTAGAGTTTAAAAATGATATAACCTATAAGATGTATTATAAACGTGTCAAAAATACATGTGTGCTCAATAATAATGCAGGAAATTGTGCTGTGAATGTCGAAGCTTGAAAAATCAAAGCATCAAATACATGGGTCACCATCATGGTGCCCGCGGGCACCTGGTAACCCCCAAAGAACGGCTGAGTAGCCTGTGCATTGGTTTTGGAAGTAGCTTACCACTCATGGGTCTTTGTGATTTTCTAAGAAATGTATATTCCTAACTGGCATGAAAAATCATTAGTGATTATTGTCACTGAATAGATGATCAGTTCCTCGAAAACAATATTAAAAATCATCCTGTTTCATGTATGTGAATCACTCAGGGCCACACCTTACAAGTAAAATATTTTAGTGGTTGACTAAACCATTTTTAATACATAATTGCAATAATTACAACCTGGTAACACCATGATAAATCGTTATTTAAGAAATGCATATAAAACTAGTAGCCCATAGCACTAATCATTAACAATGAAGTATCAGCATAAAAAAGTTGGTGATCCTATAAGAGTTTAGATAATGTATGTTGAATAATTCCTGCATGTTGAGTAATTGTCAGTTTTATATGATTAATTGGAAAGTAGCACTGTGTTTCTTAGAAAAGTGACGCCTTCATATGATTAATAGAAAAATGGCGTTGGTACTCAAGTTATTTCTGTATGTGTTTGAATCAAATCAATTTTATTTGGAAAGCATGTCATGTAATTAAATGTAACTGAAAACAAAAATATAGATGAGGAGGCTTTACATGTAATATCGTAAAGTCTGCTATTTTCTCACTACTTCTTTATTCAAAATCATTATAAAATTATTTCTTCATACACAAAATATGCCTCTTATGCAGGTTTTCTGTTTAGCAATAAGACACTGAAGAACCTAATTGTTGAAAAAAAAAAAAGTGCTGAGTGCAGAATTAACACGACACAAATAGCAATATAGTTCTCATATTGAATTGTGTTAACTTAGGTTGACATGTTAAAAAATAACAGAATACAAACAAAATTTAGATTCAAACCTGTTTTACAAAATTATTTTTTTAACACAAATTCAGAGGTGTTGATTACAGATTTTGTAATCAGACACAAGTGTTGCACAAGTTATAAACCAGTTGCCAACACAACCTTTTGTTAAATTGTAATTAGGAAAAAAGCTTTTATTGGTGTTAAAAAAAAGCACAGATATTTGAATGAAGCTCACCCAAAAATCTGCAAGGAAAAAAATAAAATCGTTTGGGAAGGCGAGCAGAACATTCTGAAGGTGTATTCTCCTTTAAAAAAATCATTAATCATTTCACATTTATTTCAAGCTAATTTGATACCATTTAGACCTTTTTCCATTGTAGATGGAGATCTAAGCTAAGGCGCCTCACAAATTAAAGCGAGAGAGCAGTTATGGTTTAGTTCGAGGTCTACGTGTGTCTATGTTGCAAATGAAGTTGTAGAGACCTTTTGTGAACACATGCTTTCTTTTGGAGTAATTCTCCTTAAAGGGCAGCCTTGACAAGTTGAGACTAACAAACTATTTACAGCCTTCAATTGCAGCATGTTCTTTTCTGTTTTGTCTATCAGGAGAGTTGAAACTTGGATTTGCCCCTTTAGGGCGAGGCTGTTTGGTTGCATGCACATTGGTTTAATTATTCATCTCAGTGTGGTCACAGCACGAGTGGTAAATGGATGTCTAGTGACCTGTAAGATTTCATCTTAAAGGGTTGTTTGTCTCTACATTAGTGACCTAGACACACTTTCCTACAATTGGGGTTGCGCTATTTACATCTGAACAATAGAGAGATTAAATCAGAAACCTACAGTTGTACAACATTAATCCGATCTAAGGTGGGCCTCACAAAGTGAAATTGCCACATAGTGGTGGACAGAAACCTATGGTAATAAGCTACGAACCCCCAGCAACCCAGATAAAAACAAAAATAATGAAATATTATATGGTAAGTACCACTCATGTGTAATATATGTGCATATGATTAGACAACATTATAAATAATACAGTATGAATGTAATAGAAAAATATATATTTTTTTACCTTTTGGCGTGAGCCGGTACATTGGAGTATTGAGTGGGTGCAGAAGATCGTAGGAGAGACCAACGGCAGATTAAAAAATGAACTAATTTCAAAACTTCCTCTTGCGAGGATAGTCATTACTTTAAAAGATTACCTTGTTTTTTTTTTTAATAATAGTCCTGAGCGTTGATTGGCTTTGGCTGTATTCCTTAGTGCAGGTAACAATGCGTGTCCCTTCTTTGTTTATTTTTTATCTCAAGCTTGCTTCCTATGGTTATCGTATTTTTGCGTCTCGGTTTAGCATCACTAAAAGACCTGGGACCGATAGCGCTTAAATACAGTACAAAGACTACAGTATTGTACTGCAGACCTGCAAAGTCTTTACGAAGCACACAAGATTCTGAACTTATTGAAGGAACAGAAAGGCATTGTTGGGAGTAGTTCAGCCCATAGTGTATTTTTATGCTGTTGTGACGCAAACCAATGACAGCGTTATTTATTATGTCGACCAATAGCCGACAGGCATCTTAGAGACATAATATGCCATGTTCACAAATACCGTTAAGTTGGAATTTTACACTTTTTTGGCGACGTAAAAGAACTTTTTGCCTTCTCGTTGCGGTAAAGTGTGAAAACACCAAAAAAGAGGCGACGGAAAACATCTTATTCCACACACCATAAAGTGAAAACGTTTTAGGGCCAGGACCCCGCATATGGCGGTTCTACTGTTCTCATCTAGCTATGTACCTAAAAGTATAAGACCAGGTTCCTTTTTTTTAAAAGATTATTCATAATCATGGTGTCCTTTCTTCCCTTTTACAGTACCAAGTAATTTGCTCATCTCAAAGGTATGCTGTAGTCAGTAGCATACAATTTGGGCTGTGGTGAACTATGTCATGGGGTTTTGCGTTCGAGATGGAAAGGGGGAAATGATAGTGTCATGCCACAAGTGACGTATTTTCGGTACCAGTAAAGTAACAAGGGAACTGCAGGCTAAGAAGTATGGATGAGATTAGCCATTGCCAAAGAGTTCCTCATTTGGGTATTGCGAAGCTTAAGTCAGCACAGATGGAGGATTGCTTCGGGGAGGGAGACAAAACAGCACAGAAGGTGATGTCATTGTGCTGTAATGCAACATTTCTCCCCGCCGCAAAGGGTCTCTCTCACATCTCAAGGATCAAGTTTCAAGACCGATTAGCTGCCTTGGGGTCTAGGTTTTACAAAATCTGTCCAGACCATACCAAGGACCATATGCGACCTGTTAATTGACATGAATTACCATAAGTACTCATGGCGATGGTTTCTTGGAAACGAGATACTGCAAGTACATGTTTTGTATCCATTTGTGTCAAACTAAATTATACAGTGAGTTCATATCGTTAAAGGAGGAGCTGTGTTTTACTGTGAACGTGGCTGCAAGAAATTATTTTAGTATGACATAAGTATTTTACGTTAGCCGCAACAGGTCGATTTGTACAGATTAGTGCTATACATACAATATGTGACGGTCCGTTATTAAGAGCTCTCTCTCTTCTATATTTCAGATATTTTATCTTTAAACAAAGTAACATTTATTTCAATGAAATTGTTGTGCATGCCCAATGTCAAAGTACTGTAAAAAGATCAATGCAATTTTAAAAATATAGACGGGGTAAAACTTTAAGCAAGAAAAAGTGTGATTAAAAAGAAATATCAAGTATTTGTTGTTGCTGGTTGTTTTTACATTTTAGAATCAAAGGTTGTATATTCTGTGATTTTCTTGTTCTCATAATAATCATTTATCAATATAATTTTCTTTTTATGGAGTACACTAAAACCTTGTTTTTTTGGGGGGGTTATGTTCTTAAAAAATGCATGAAGTAAAGACCTTTACTTGTACTATTTTTCTTTATAACTGTTCTACAACTTAATACTCTAATATTCATTTAGACCAAAGAACAAACCCTTTTCAGGCCCAAGCATTCGTTGAACAAATAAAAGTATTGGACCTATAACCATTTGGTAATTTTCTGATAGCTTTTACCACTACCTACTCTCTAGGGGACTTTTTAGCCAATCAGAATGCAAAACAGAATGAATAATGAAGATCCATGGAGCAGCATGGCTGTTAAAGGCGAACCGTGTTCTAGTGAAGAATGGCTAAATTTAATTTGTAATCAAATAAAACAAAGTAATATCTGGTATCACTTCTAGTTTTAATAGCATTTTTTGCTAGAAACAAAACCATTTGATCATTTTCTTTTTTTTCTGTGTATTTCAAGTACTGCATTAATCCATTTGAAGTGTCAAACAATAAAACACCAAAGCACTACTGTCACTTCAACTTCTGGAAAAATTACACAATTTTTCTTTAATCTGCCCTGCATGAATATACTTTGTATGATCAGAACAAAATTATCAAGATAACGCTTGAATTTCTTCTGTTTCTGTTAAAAAAAAACTTTAACGTGCATTCATGAAAAATGTACATTGTGCACTGAAATGCTGTTACCATATAAGTAACACAATACTTTCTGTGTTTTTAATGTGACAGTTTTTTAAAAACCAAAACCTTAAATGAGAAAAAGACTGAAGCAATGTGAATGCACAAGTATAATATTCTAGTTAGAGAATGTGAATGTGTTGAGATAAAAATTAACGATAGATTGAGTAGTTCCTTTGAGGGAGATTCCATGTACGTTCAGTAATTGTGACGTGGTATGACTTTCACGCCAGAGAAACTTGTTTCAAAATAATTGTACAGATCCCTGGAGTTTTTTTCTTGTCATAACTTGTACTGTAGCTAGTTTTACTTAATACTCTTTAGGATAAGGTTTTTACCGGGCACCAAAAACAATCACTTTATGAAAGTACTTAGACCTGAGCCTCATTTAAGCGATCTGACATGTCTAGTGTGTGTTGACATTTCTTTATTTTATGTGAGGGGAAACAAGGGTCCTTTTGACATGTTTGTGACTGGTGTCCTTTAAGGGAAAAAAATCCAGAATTTGTTTGGAATTTCCATAAGGTCAACATTGTGTAATGTCGGGCACGTGTGAGGTAAATACCTGAGCCGCCTCACTTTTTTTTTTACGCGGCTGGCACGATAGTGTTAGCTATAGATTCACGACCCGACCAAGACAGTGATTAATGTCACCATAAACGGGTACGTGATAAATATTATAAGCTTTTGCAGTGAGCCACATCTGCTCTGTGTACACGGTCCAATGGTAAAAGACTGATTTATTTTCTGTCATTAAGTTGATGTCCACTTCCCAATGTTCTTTTGCTCACAGAATGTGGAACACTATTCTATCGAGTGTTTGATCGGATTCTTTTACAAGGACTTGCATACTTCACAAAATCCTGATCTAATCAACTCACAGTTCATGGAATTGTGAATCCACTGTCTGCAGGTGATTAAAACAGAGACAGTTAATGGTTAGGTTATATAATATCTTCTGGAAAAACATAACCCCTTGACGTGGCGCAAAAACTTGGAAGTTCAAACTAAGGCCATAGAGATATGGATGTTCTGAGGCTGATGCAGGTTTTTGATACTTACTTCAATAAACACTGTAATTCTTTGTTATGTTCAGTTATCCACTTGGCTTTAACTGGGGAGTGTTAACAAATCCCATTTTAGCTCTTTATAGAAAGTAAAATATTGAAAACAAATCATTTTACAGCTATTTACAGAGTGCTGTTCAGCTTTTGAACGCTTCCAACTTTGACCAACTCGACTCTAGAGAATAATTTCCCCTCGCTTTTAACCAGATTTTAGCTTTTGAACAACCAGTGACTCTTTGAAACTGCTCTTTGTATTTATGATGATCTAAAAAAGTAGGGGTATGAGCAGTGTGGAGAATTTTTTAGCGATGAAAAAGGTTTTGCTTTTAGTTAGAAAGGTTTAAGCTGAAAACTTGTATCCATAATAATAGGAACATTGTTCAACTAAAGCGTTGTTGGTGTCCGGAAGAGTCAAGAAGATGCATACACACAAGGCTAAAGTGACAAGTAATCAGAGTACTGAAGGAACCGTTAATGTTTTAAAGAGCAGTTAAAGTGTCTAAATTAAGAAGTTTATTGTGATTGTTCTACAAACAGAGCAGAATGAAACAAAGACGTGATTGAAGAATTTGTTTCTCAGCAAGTGTTTAATAAGACCAATACGGCCAGTATGTGCATTACAAATGAGGCAAAAAAGATTCTTTCATACGTCACTCCAAAGTTATGTAAACTAAATTTGTAATTTGGCATTGTGGTTTTTTTTTTTTCTACAGTCCTCTCCTGTTCGCCTTGCAAGTTCTAAATTTCTCTTATTTTGAGTTTCGACTAAACTATAAATATGTATTATTAATGTTTTTAATCATTGTATGTATGTATGTATGTATGTATGTACGTATATTGGTATGGTATGGTTACAGACCCCTTTTATTTTCGAAAAGAAGGAACTTTTCACTCAGGCGAGAATGCATAATGACTTTACCATTATTTGTTGTGGTTAATACATTCAGACCAATTCAGAGCTTTACCTCCAACATGGAATCTATCACTGTATTTATTTGTGCATAACTCGCGACTTTATTCAAGCATTGTAAGGGACAAACGTTGAATATGTGTGGTCATGATCAAAATCATTTACTGACAACGTAAACTATGCACACAATACCGACAAAAGATTTACTATGTATTTATTTCACGTCCTTCAAAGTCACCATCTCATAGTTGTTTCCCTCGTCGTGCTTTTTCACATTTATTTTTATCTTTCAAGACAACTTTCTTTTTTTCCATTCTCTAATATTCTTCTCTGATAATATGAACAAAGATGATGTAAATGAAATATAATGGCTTTTCGTATATTATCTATATAACTGATGATCTAGTGGTTAGGATTTAGCACTCTTAACCTTGTGTATAACAAGGAACCAGACTAAGTTTTGTTTTGCTAAAAATAAGTGCATTATATACATATAAATACTGTAAGTCAGAAAACTGAGGCACCACTGAATTTTGAACCTTTTTTAATTAGTGTATTATCCTCCTCCCTCCTGCAGTAAAGTTTCACAAGATGGAGAGCTCGAGCAGCAGTAAGCCAGTGATCGTGACCTCCTCCCTCAACTTCAAAGTTACCACACCGTCCTTTTACAACCAACCAAAGAAGTTTGCCTCGGTCACACCTCCGCGGCCCAAAAGTCTGACGCCGCCTTCCGCGCCGTCACCAACACCGATGCCTGTGGGCACAGGCGTGATCGGACGTGTCGGAGATTTGCCCCCGCCCCCTCCTTCGCTCTGTGATGGTATTTTAGACCACATTTATAACTTCTGAGTTGCTTAAGCCAATCAGGACAGAGTCGGGATTTTGTAATGTAAGAGCAAGAACGAGCTTGACTAGCGGCGCATGCTGCAACTCGCCTTGAGGAAAAGATTGACTGCAGATTGTAAATGATAATTCAAATACTAACAGAATGAAGTTAGGTGAAGGTGAGGAAATTAATCACCTGCCTCAAGTTATGTAAAATCAGTTAAAAATTACCGTAGGTGGGTTATAAGGCGTATCACCACCAAAAAAAAAAAATCTTTCGTCTTGTTTTTTTTTTTTTTTTTTTTTTCATACATAAGGCACACCGGGGTATAAGGCACATGAAATTGAGACTGCATTCAGTGTTACCGTGTGTATTCATGTATAACCTTTGGGCTCCAGATACACTGTGTGTGTGTGTGTGTGTGTGTGTGTGTGTGTGTGTGTGTGTGTGTATAAAATCTCATCTCATTAGCTGCACCGCTTATCCTCAGTAGGGTCGCGGGGTGCTGGAGCCCATCCCAGCAAGCAGTGGGCAGGGGACACCCTGAACTGGTTGCCAGCCAATCGCAGGGCACACGGGGACAGACAACTCACTCGCTCAGTCACACCTAGGGACAATTTGGACCGGCCAATTCACCTGAAATGCATGTCTTTGGAATGTGGGAGGAAACCGGAGTGCCCGGAGGAAACCCACGCAAGCACGGGGACAACATACAAACTCCGCACAGTAAGGCCGGGAGCTGGATTTGAACCCACGCAGGAGGTTCCCACGACCTCAGAACTGTGCCGCACACGCGCTAACTTCGGGGATGAACAAAGTATCTATCTATCTATGTATCTATCTACCACTGCGCCGCCGTGCTTCCATATACATATATATACATATATATATATATATATATATATATATATTAATGCAATGCTTGATCAGTCAATAAGTGTCACTGACCATGTTCGCAAATTATTGTATGCAATGGGAATCGAACCAGAGTAGTAGTGGTGGTGGGAGCACTAATTTCATAAATGACCTATGAAAAGGTATTAGAGCGTACCCTATTATTACACTATTTTTACCCACGGTTCCAGCAACACTTGCACAATGCATTCTGATAGGTTAAACAGTCATTCCACTTCTTCACGTGTGCATCCATAATTTATACGTATACATACGTTAAAGAACTTGTATAGTATTTTATTGACTTTGTTTTGTCCATTCTCTAATATTCATGTGTGAAGAAATGGAGACACTATTTTACCCTTCAGATGCACTATGCAAATCTGTGTGTTCCTGGCACCGTAAGTAAAAATAGTGTGATAATGAGATAAGCTCTAATCCCTTGTTGTATGTATTTTTGTCATTGGTGGTCAACTGGTAGAGTCAGAACTCTCAAGTACCTGCTCTGTCCACTCCACGCATCGGTCTGGTATTGCAGTACTTCTGGGAACGGTGCATTCGTAATGATCGCAGCAAGGCTTTAAGGCTAGGACCTTAGCTTGGCCTTTTGGCTGAGAGTAAGAGTCCCGGCTCCTGGGCTTTGTAGCATATTATGAACTGACGGATAATGGATAATAAAGAAGATAGAACAATAACCCTTAAAAAATCCCCCCACCTCCGGGAACGGTGCATTCGCAATGATCGCAGCTAGGCTTTAAGGCTAGGACCTTAGCTTGGCCTTTAGGCTGAGAGTAAGAGTCCCGGCTCCTAGGCTTTGTAGCGTATTATGAACTGACCGATGACGGATAATGAATAAAAAAGATAAAACAATAACCCTTAAACCCCCCCCCCCCCCTCCCCTACTTGGGATCAATTCCCATTTAATCCATCCATCATCTGCACTGCTTATCCTCAGTAGGGTCACGGGGGCGCTGGAGCCCGTCCCAGCTATCTTCGGGCAGTGGGCAGGGGACACCCTGAATTGGTTGCCAGCCAGTCGCAGAGCTCACAGATACAGACAACTCACTCGTTCATTCACACTTTGGGACATTTTGGACTGCCCAATTAACTTGACATGCAGGTTTTTTGGAATGTGGGAGGAAATCCCTGCACAAAAAGGCTGATAGCTAGATTTTAACCCATGACCTCAGAACTGTGCAGCAGATGTGCTAACCATTCAGCTGCCATGCCGCCCTCCATACAAGACAATGTTTTGCAATTTAGATCAATGATTCTATCAATTTGATCAAAAATTGCTCAAATTCAGTAATATACTGTAAAATATTGTATATCGCACCTTGTATCGTTACGCATCAACCTTATTTTGCGGTATAGAGGGCACACTGGGTCATAAGGCACACATTCAAATTTCTGGCCTAATTCGGGTTTTTCGGTGTACCTTATAATCCGTAATATACGGTACAATCTCCCCAATATACAATTGCCGTTGTCTCTCAATATTTGAATTCTAACACTCCATATTGTCCCCAGATTTCCCTCCCCCTCCTCCTCCTCCCCCAGCAGACGACGACTTGCCGGCTCCTCCGCCCGAATGCCAGATCACTCCACCTGCATCAGACGCTCCTCCACCAGCCTTCCCGGCTCCGCCCCCAGTAGCAGATGACTTGCCCCCGCCAGCCACCCATGAAGAGAGTGCCCCTTTAGCAAGCCTCGCCATTCCGCCACCTCCTGCCCCACCACCGCCCCCGGTTTTCACTTCTACCGGGTTTCCCAGCGCCGGTGGGCAGGTAAGGCAGGATGGAATTCTCATCAAGTCAAATGTTAATGAACTATTTTCATTATATAAAGTAGTATAACAACATGAGAGGGCTTCGTTATTCAGTGCAAGTAAACAAATTAAAAAAGTAAAAAAGGGGCAAAAGGATATCCATCCATCCATTTTCTGCACCAAATATCCTCAGTGGGGTCGCAGGGGTGCTGGAGCCCATCTTGGCTGTCTATGGGCTGTAGGCAGGGCACACCCTGAACAGGTTGCCAGCCAGTTGGACAATTTGGAGTCACCAAATCACCGCCATGTATGTTTTTGTAATGTGAGAGGAAACCGGAGTACCCAGAAGAAAACCACGCAGGCACGGGGAGAACATGCAATCCCCACACAGGAAGGCCGGTAGCTGGATGTGAACCTATGACCTCAGAACTGTTCTGCAAATGTGCTAACAATTCAGCTTCCGTGCCGCTGCAAAAGGCTATAAAATGTAAAAAACACAATATATCGATGCTAATAAATATATGCGTATTCAAGCTGTTGTAAAGTACATTGTAATCATCGACGCATAGACATAGCTAATAAGTAAAAGAAAAGCAGCTTTTGATGATTGCCCATAAAGTGTGTTTTCAGTTTTTCTCGTACTTTAATATGACCTTGTGCGTTTTTCATCTTTGTCTACCAGAGAGCTATAACCAAACAATCAAGTCTGGATAAGCAGATCGACTCGCTGACCAACATGCTTTCAGAAATGGAGACGCGTGGGCCCTTTAATCATAAGGTAAAAAAGCAGAGGCAACATCATGAACCAGATTACGCATTGGCCATTTAACACAGTTAGGATTTGACACAATGGATAATAACGATGAGACTAGAAAATGATTCATGCCAGGGAAGGAAGCCAAACAAAGGCTGATCGGTCAGTGGAACTAATTTGGAGTTATGCCAGCTCTGGTTTTATGAGTCTCAGTTCAGGTGGAAAGCGCGATGATAAGTGAAGTGCACACGCAGCACATTTGGGTTGGCAAAAACAGCAAAAAAAAAAAAAAAGAGCGAAAACTCTTGCAGAGAAAACACTGAGTAAAGCGTGAGAGTGTGATGAAGCCAGTATGTGCTGCCAGAGACCCAGAGAAAGGTCCATAAATGGAGTGTGTTTAGTCCAAGCGGGAGATGCACAACCAGGGCAGAATAATGTTTGCTCCAAATTTACAAAATAAATGTCAGAAAGCTGGAGCCTTGTTGATAAGCACCAAACACATAGGGTATTGTTTGCTTTATGAAAGCACTTCACTAAATATTGTTTGTGTCGCAGCGCCTTACACAACCTTGCTCCGGCAATTTTTGTTTTTTTAATGTGAGTGCAGTGATTGGTTCTTTAATGTTTACCAAAAATTGGGCAAACATTGCGAAATATGTACAATAAAGTAGACTCAAAGAATGTGACATTCGCTCCTGTGTTCTGTACCCCTCCGTACAAACATTAAAATTATAAGAATATATACATATCAAGGAAAAATTACATTACATTACATTTGGTGTGACGTGACCTGAACTGTTACAGTGGAGTCAGTGGGTGGATGCCTAGGGGGGTTAGGGTTAAGAACAGATTAAAAATTCAACTGATTTTAAACTTTCCACTTGCAAGGATTGCAATGCCCTTAGACTCTTAGTTGCTTTAATCGCCTTATTCTTAATCATTGTCCATATCGTTAATTATTTACGGCCATATTCCCTAGCGAAGGTAACAATGTGTGTTCCTTGTTCGCATTTCTTAGTACGCTTCATTTACATTGTCATCTTTTTGCATCTCCCTTTTGCATCACGGCAAGTCTTGCGACCGATAGCTAGACAGATTAAAGATTGAGATTCTAAACTGAACATAAAGAGAAATGAAATATTGTAAGAGGGAGTACGGCTAATAACATTTCGGTATATTCATGATGCTGTGACACGACCCAATAGCAGACAAGTATCTTTTTATTACGTCAACCAATAGTAGACAGGTATCTTGGAGCCGTATGAGACACATCACTCGCAGTCATTTGCACGAACACCTCAAAAGTTAAATTTGTTTTTTATGTAGGTAAAATACTTGGTTAGAGATGTCAAATGTTGGGAAAAAGGTTGTAACGAGGGACCAAAAAATATGGTATTTTACATAACATAGGATAATCATCTTCATAACTTCATTATGGACGCCATATCCCAGGGGTCTACTGTTCTCATCTGGATCGTTGTTTCAACATTACACTACATATGAAGGGGTTTGAAATAGTTATGTTGCTCAATAAACTGAAAGATCTAAATGAATTCCTTTTTTTTAACCAGTTGCCAAACAAATATTCCACTGCACCATCACCCAAACCAGTCGGGCCACCGCCAACAGCCCCCAAACCCTCCCTCTCTTTTCTCCCTCCTCCCGAAATGGGCGACCGCCCACCTCCCGCACCCTGGGCGGAGGAACTGAAAGCCCGGACGAACCGACAGTCAAACTCGCCTCCACCACCAGTGGCCAAGTCTCCGTTCGGAGCGAAAATAACCACTTCCTCCTCGTCACTGGCGAAAAAACTCAACCAGAACCTGAACCAGTCTCCCCATTTAGACAGCTATCCACAAAAAACATCCCCAGCTCCCAGTACTGGCACGTTCTCCCCTGTTCCATCATTTCCACCTGCTGCAGCTGTTCCATCAAACAACACAGCTGCCAATCACGCAAAAAGTCCTCAGTTTGTTAGTCAAAACCAAAAAACACCTGCTGCAGCGTCTTCTCCGCAATCTAAGACCATAGCATCTTCTCCACCATCTTCTTTCAATCAGCCAATGAAATCCCAACCTGCAGACAATGTAAGTTAAACGCTCTATAACTGTGGTTCTTAACCTAGGTTCGATCAAACCTTAGGGGTTCGGTGAGTCAATCTGAGGGGTTCTGCTGCGGACGTCAAGACATGCCAACTCATCATATATCTATACAATGACATTCTCCACCTGGCCGTCATTGGCTACAACAGATTACGTGACATTGCTTGGCCAATCACTGAGCAAAATTTAGCGCACTCAGTACAAATTGAAATATGAAAAAAGTAATTACACGACGTCTTACGACAACATTCACTAAAGAAAGTGGTCAAATCAATATGTACGATCTGGATTCTCATGTATTACAATATGGGATGGGAGTCACGTCCGAACTGCATGATCTGCAATGTCAAGTTGAGCAATTAAAGGAACACTTCAAGAAGCTGCTTTGAAATGGGGAATAAAGAAATACAATCTTTGCCAATTTCATGGTGAAAAGAGGCAAATTCTATGATATGTCCACTCTCTCACAGAATCATATGAAATGGTGTACTTGATCGGAAAGCAGGGAAAGCCACACACCATTGGTGAAACTTGTAAAGTCAGCTGCGTTAAAAAATTGTGAATATAACGCTCTGAACTGCGCCCGAAGCTTAATTATGCCTAATTCCTCTTAGAAAGGACACCGTCAGCGACAGAACAGAAGACATGAATAAAGGCATTTTGGCTCAAGTAGTCTTAGATCTGAGGCAAAAACTCTGGGGTTTGATTTTTATTACACACTAAAGAAGGGTTCGGGTGGGGGTTCAGTAGCTCCACCAGGGTTAAGAACCACTACTCTAAAAGGTGTGTTTAAGACGGGATGACAATAGGATTGAATGCTTATGTATGGGCAGCCATCACCCCCCGGTCCCATGTTGACATCCGGAGGGGGCGTCCCACTCAACATGAAAGAAGTTGAGGAACTTGAGAAAATGACCAAAGACTTCATTAAGAACATGGACGCTCACCCTCCAGTGGGCCCTGCTCCTCTGACAGGTACAAATTTTATCAAATATTTGAGAGCAACAAACATAAGTCTTGTGTTCCACTTCTGTTTTTCTCATTTCAGACGTTTGCGGCAAGTGTGGGGAGGCGCTATCCCGCACCCAGCCAGCAGTACGAGCCATGGAGAAACTTTTCCACTCGAACTGCTTCTGTTGCATTACTTGTCATCGCCCCCTGCAAGGCATGCAGTTTTACAACAGGGATGGCTCTCCTGAGTGCGAAGAATGTTACGTGGTGAGATTTGCTCATTATTTTTGGCATGTTCTTATGCTAAAGTAAGTCGTACTACAAACTATTGGGTACATCACATGTTCAACAATTTCTAATATTAAAAAAAGGCAAACAATTAAAATGATGAGATGTACCTGCTGGTAAATATTTTCCAAAGTAAAAACATAAAAAGGGAATCCACAGTGTGTGTAATACATGTAAAAGTCAGACTCTGAACTTTTCAAAGGCAGAACAGTGAGACGGTGATATCACTAAATAAGATATTGGTGGGTTGCTGCAATCAAAGGGCAACAGATCGGGATTGTTAAGGGTGCAGTAATCCAGTTCACCTTTCATGCATTGGTTCTGCATTCTGATGGCCTAAACAGTCGCTAAAAGAGTAGGTATTTTAAAAATGAATACAAAATGTTTCCAGGTACAATATACAGTACTTTTATGTGTTAAATGAATGCTTGTGACTAATTTTTTTTTTTCTTCAGATTAATTGTGTAATAGCCTATTGAATAGAATAATAATTATGAGTACTGTATAATAGTTTCTACCCCACAAATTTTGACTATCAGGGTTTCTTTTTGTAGCGTAACCCCTGTGACAAACAAGGGTTCACTGTCTTACACAATTAAATACACTGAAACCAAAGAGCACGCCCTTTTTACAAGCTGGAGAATTTGTTTTAAAATCAGTTTTTTTTGTTTTGTTTTGTTTTTTTACAAAAAAACTACAGTTCTTTAAAATAATAATTTTAATCAATGAAAACTAAAAGCAAATAGACTGTTTGGCTTGTCAGAATGCAGAACACAACGCACGATGCAAATGAAGTATCGAGACAGTGAAAAGGAGAGCGTTCACTATTATTGTGTAAAACCTGTAAAAGCGATTGCTTCAAAATTTGACACTATTCTTCTTGTGGAAAGAATGAGACAGTATTTCAAGCTCATCTGTAAAAAGTAAATGCAAAAAATAAACAATTCTTTATTTGTACAGCTGTTGTTATACGAAACAAAAAGTGCTGTGTGGAAAATACCCAAAATGTTATACCCACTGTTTCCCTAACCAATATCCAAGGCAGTCAATGTGCCAGTGCTCAAATCTCGATTCATAAGATATTTCCATGTGATCCATCTTCCTCAGAACTCCTTGGCGATGTGCTCCCGTTGCGGGGAGAGGATCACGGACCGTGTGCTGAAGGCGGTAGGACAGTGTTTCCATTCCCACTGTTTCCGCTGCAGCACCTGTTCCTGCATACTGGAGGGGGGGCCTTTCATCACCGACGACAACAACAATCCCTACTGTGTCCAGGATTACCACAGGTGCAAAATCCTCCCTGCACTTTGCATACATATCAGCGTGGCACATTACTAAATCACTAGTGAACTGAGCAGCTGGGCAAAACAATAGTGAAGTCAACAGTCATTAAGCGTGTGGAAATGTCATTTGCTTTCTAATTTGGGATTCCAGGCGTTTCTCCCCACTGTGTGTCAGTTGCAACGAGCCCATTATTCCTGCGCCAGGCAGCGAGGAGACTGTCAGGGTCGTCGCTCTTGACAAGAACTTCCATCTCAAGTGTTACCGCTGCGAAGTAAGAAGATATTCTTTAATATGTTTCGGGTAGGAGTAGTGATGTGGGGAAAATTTTTTCATTTTTTTCAATCTAACTAGAGGACTCTTTTTTTTGCTCACCTCTCCCTCAAAATTGATGATAAAGATAATAAGGATGATACAAATATATATATAATGGAGCAGCACGCTGGATATGTGATTTATACATCTGCTTTACAGTTCTTAGGTTCTAGGTTCAATTCCAGCTACCAGGCTGCCTTTGTTGAGTTTGCATGTACTCAACCAAGCACTCGGGTTTTCCTCCCACATCCCAAAATCTTGCATGTCAGCTCGATTGATGAGTTCAAGTTGACCCAAGGACTCAGTGTATGAGTCAATGGTTGTCAAGGAAATTATTGAATACATCTCAGATGGAAACTTAACAGATTGGAATGGGCTTAAAAAGAAATGAAGTATTCTTCCTCACTATAAGGCGCACCCACAAAAATAATTTTTTGTGATAATTTTTTTCTATATAAGGCACACTGTACTGTAAGGCGCATGAAATTAGAACTACAGTAAGCTAGGGTGCATAAAAAACAAACACCTAAATTAACTTTGACGACTGGTTTCACTACTAAAATTAACTGTAGCAACAGACATGTTAACCACAAGACCACTCTATATGTTTCTCAAAGGCAGAACAGTTATCGTATGCAGTATTATTAAACAACAATTCAAACAAGGGTATTTGAGTACAGAACAATACCATAAAAAAAATCTTCGTTCAAGTAATCACGATATGTTTTATACTTGCGGACAATTATTGTCCAAAGCAACAAATCAAGAGGATTTGCGATAAGCGTTAAGAAAGTTTTTGTCTGAGCTGCCGTCGATGTACTGCACATGGACTTCAAGAGGGCACTTGAAGACCGCTCTACTCACTTCTAAATGTCAGAACAGTTACAATATACAGTATTATTTAATTGTAACTATATTTCCAAATTTATTCACTGTATTTTCCATTATATAAACTGTACCGGATTATGAGGCAGACTTACAAATTTCTGGCCAATTTGGGGGTTTTAGTTGCACTTCTTTAGTCTGTAAATTACGATAGATAAATAAATAAATGAATTGATGATCTTGTAGTTTAAAAGAAAAAAAATTAGATCACGATTTACTTAATTGTCCAATCAATCTTTTGTCGCCCAACCCTCGTTAGGGGTCTGTTTATTCACCCATTCACTGGCAGCCATTTTCTCTATTCAAATACTGTATAGGTTCTGGATATTTGGTTAAAGACAACCCAAATGTGGCATTTGAGAAATATTTAAAATAAATAAAATGTAATTTCCCCACCCAAAATCTAAATATTTTTCACTTTCTAGAATAGCGACTTTGTTAAGTTATAAAAAAATGCTCAATTTCACATCGTTTTGGCCCCAGATTCCTAAAATAAAGTCTGACTTTTGTGTCCCACAGGACTGCGCCCGTCCTCTCTCCATAGAAGCGGATGAGAACGGCTGCTACCCGCTGGATGGCCGCATCTTGTGCATGAAGTGTCACGCTAAGCGAGCCAATTAGACGGAATCCTTAAACACTCACCTTATTCTTTCTGCTTCAATCTGAACCAAATCCAAAAAGCACAGGTCCCTTTCGCACTCAGCCTTTGCAACACAGGGCTTTATTCAGTGTTCAGTGTGAAAGTCCCATGTAAAGCCAGGGTGAATTTTTTTTGTTTTGTTTTGTTTTTGCATGCCGTGTGGCGTCTTCTTGTCTTTGCTGGATCCACTTTAAGTGCAGAGGTAATGTACTGCACCGCCATAGATCTGTTAATGTAGATTAAGCCTTCTCATTGTCGTATGTTTATAGTAAAAAAAAATGCTCCGCGCGTTTTGCACAAACCGCTCAGCTTAAGGGAGCAGTCCCATCCATTTGGGAACGCTGCAGCTGCTGCTCTTGTGGCCTATTAAGGATCACGTACGATAGATTATCTCAAAGGGGGCCTCCTGTTTGTTCCTTGCCACTTTAGTTTGACTGCTGGCTGAAAACATCAGCAAAAAAAAGTTCCTCAATACCACTTAATTTAAGATAGGTGTGAGCAGTCAAGTGTTAGACGCATGCTGTGAGTTGAGCAAAGGCTTACCAGCAGAGATTCAATTTCGGGAATCCCATCTTGTAGCTTAGTGTCACCAGCATGCCTCCAAATTGGACCTAATATGTGATTATTATTTTTATGTTACAGTTCAATTTGATACTGAGCTCAAGCACACAATGTAGGGGCCATCTTTCTGTTCAATCGCACTTCATCCTTTTTGCTGTATCTGATCAAATAAATGGACCTTAGAGTTTCTTTTTTTTATCCTGCCGTTGAACATTAGCTTTATGACTTAGGTAACATGTCTGAGCATAGTGACCAAATATTTAGAAGTTGTTAGATGGAAGGGTTTGGAGTTTCTACATTATTTGGAGCCTTGTATTTTGACCTCGATCACCTCCTGAGGTTAAAGACTTCCATTATCTTCTGTTGTTCAGCTGTTCCGTTTTTATTGTACTCTATTCCATTACATCTTCATTCCTATCTTGGCACCGTGCCTTTATTTTTGTATTCCGGCACGACTTTACCACCATGGAATTGTACGCCTAGTCGAACCCGCTGCAAGAAAACATGACAAAAATTACTCAGCATTGCATGCTCGCTATGTACTTTGCTGTAGGTGCTGGTATCTCTCAAGTATTATTATAAGGTCTTTTGCACCAATCGCTTGAAATGCCTTTTTGCTTAAATACGTATGACAATGCCTGCATTTATCCCGTGTGGTGTTGCCTTGTCCTTTTTGTATACCTTTTTTAATATAAACAACTGTTTGATATGTGTGAAGATATTCGTGTTTTAAAACAACATTTAGCCCATTAAAAAAATAAAGGAATAAAAGGTTTTGGAAGTTCTTCTTTACTGAATTTTATTAGTTCCACACCATTAGAATGGTCTCACCCCGCCTCGATGACGAGAACCTCGCACACGTCTATCAGTCGCCAGCAGTTCTGCGTAGCACTGATAATGATGACAGCATGTGTGTTTGAGCGTGCATTTTGGAATGTTTACAGTCTGTAATTTGTTTACAGGTTTTAATTGCAATGCTCTAATCTTCAAAAGCTGTTCATTTGCCTAAATTTGGCAGACGTATTCATGTAAAATGATGCGTTTTTCTGCACTATATTGCAGCTGGAATTTACCAGATGGGTAACTGAAGCGTGTCTGTAATATTCTCTTGAAGAAGAGTTTTTTTTTCTCCCTTGTACTCTTTATTTATTATCAGTGTTGCAAGAAGAAAGACCTAAATGATAACCAGAGATAAAGAGCCGAGATGACAGCAGTGTGACAGAAAGGGTGTGTGGGGGGGGGGGTGTTGAGGCTGATGCGCATACGTAAAACATCAGTTCTGAAAAATGGACAACGCGGATAAACTAACAGAGCTAGACGTCCAAATGCTGACACGTCGTGAAAGTTCAAGTGAGCTTCAGGTAGGACAGTTTTCTTATCTAATAATGAATTGAGGATTGTTATGTATGTCATGTTCGTGTCTTTTTATCCGCAAACACACGCGAACAGAAGTAAACAATCCTGACAAGAGGATGTGCTTGATAAATACCTTGTGGAATGTGTTAACTGGGTCATCGTAAATAAGTCTCCCCTGAGGAACAATGTAAATCTGTCAAGGAACTTCTCAAAAGGATTCTGGGAAGATCTGTTTCATTCTTTACCAAAATTATTATCAATATTGACTTTTTTTTAAATTGCACAATTCAGGCCAAAACTAATTGATTTGCAGGGAATAGTATTGAAACGTAGAGCGCATTGTTTACGAGATTAAATTTGGCTCTCAAAATAAACCTGTATTAAAAGATTTAAAAAAAGGCTCATATTTATAAAGGCAGTGAAACGGGCAAATCAATTTTCTCAAAAATGTACACAGTTAAATTTAAGGCCTCCGTTTGGGTGTTTAGCTAGGTTGTGTGTCACAGCTCCTCCCAATACAAACTAAGTCTATTCTGTGTTTGTGTGGTCTGCTTTCATGGGGTCTCTAACACCCTCTGGTGGCCAAATTGAGTGCTGCAGTACCTGACTACCGACCACACCAAGCATCTGAATCCAATCTTGTATTGGCATGTCAATGCTGGGTCATTTTGCTTGTTAAAGATAATATGAGTATGACTTTAAAGGAAAAAAACAATCACAGAATACATGGGCAATATTTACATGGTAGTAATTGTAGACTAGCTTAGGTTGTTAGGTAATTCTGTTTTTTCCTCCCTCTTTAGCATCACTTCAAGGCTTGGACCCATAGTGAATAAAAAATTGCAAAAGAATACCATATGGTATTACGCCAACTCACAAATTCTTTGAGAAGCATACGAAATTCTGTATTGAATGAAGTAAGAGAAAGGTTTTGTGGGGTTTAATTTAGCCAATAGCATATCTGTATGTTCCTTATGCTGTGACTCAGACCAAAAGGAGACCAGCATTTTATATGACATCAACCAATAGCTCACTATAGGCAGGAACACTGCAAACTTGGAATTAGTTCTACTTTGAGCCCACAAAACAATTTGTTTTTTTCAGTAGGGAAATTGCTGTAGAGGGGCCAAAAAAAAACACTTATTCCATACTGTAAAGGGAAAACGTTGTAAGGCTGGGACGCAGTGTCGTAGGGTCTGCATTTATATTTTTGTTGTGCTTTTGTTTTCTTTTCTTTTTTGAACATACAATAAAGGCATTCTATTCTGTCCAACAAACAAAAGACAACAAAGGTGAAAACATTGCAGTGTTGGGGAATATCTACTATGAGAGTCATTTTCAAACTCCAGTCCAATTGAATTATCTCCAGATGCTGGAGCTAGTGTATCTGACCTGCATTTCACAGTATTTAACCACACGTATTGTTATTTTTACATACAACTCCTTTTCCCATTCCCTTTATTTCCTTTTACCATAAAAATTGCTGACGTTATCCTCGTGGTTGTCAATACTCGAGAATGATCTTTTTTCATGTACCTTATAGCCTGAACTCCCAACGCAGTCATCTTCACAACCGCAACACGAGATTGGGTTTTCCTCCTCAGCTTTGTTTCAGTCAATACTCCCCATTCAAGAATCCACAGAGTGTCATCCCCAAACCCAACTGGAGCTGCAGGACCTCGAGCATCAGCAGCCCCCTGCTGAACAAACTCAACTAGCGCGGGTAAAGCGCAGTTCTCTCTCCGTCTTCCTTTTGGCTTTCTGTTTGGTTGCCCTCATCCTTGGGAGTGCTTACTATCACTTTTTTCATCGCGGGAACGAGATCCACGAAGTTCTTGGTGGGCTCAATAACACACCATAAAAAATAACTTATGCACATTTTGTTCTAATTTAGCTACTTCTTGCTTGTAGCAGGCCCCTGCGTGTCCCCGGCCTGCCATCAGGCATCAGTCCATCTTTCCATGTCTGCTGACCCCTTCACGCACCCTTGTGACTACTTCCTCTTCTCATGCCAACCGAACCAACCATTGCCTGATGTTCAGAAGAATGGAGAAGGCAAATCCGGAAGAGATGTCAAAGAGAAAAGGAAACTTTATAGAAAAACAGAACTGCTGAAGTATCTCAGGGACATTTTGGGTAAGGAGTATTAAACCTTTTTTTTTAATTGCTGAAAATAATCCACCGAATCGCGGCGCTTTGCAGAATCTGCTGATGGTCTTGCAAGTTCCGCTGTGCAAAAAACAAAAGGGTTCTATCGCACTTGTTTGGACACCAAGTCACTGGATGTTGCTGGAGAAGAGCCATTCCTTGCCCTCATACAAAAAGTGAGTCTATATAAATAACGTGACATACTTATGGAACTTAGATATCTGATTTTGCTTTTATTTACACTTTTGAGTCTAAATGCTTTTCTCAAAAAGTGATCTTGATTCTTACACTTAATGCATTTGGAAAAAAAACAGCTACACATCGAATAGACACATATTTATATACACGGAATCACTGTTAAATATTTTGAGGGGAAACAAATTGTAAAACTATTGTATTTCCCAGGTAAAAATTTGAATATTTATTAATAGTGTTAGTACATCAGCTAAAAAAAATGTTGGGTAGATTGTACATTTGAAAAAATGCAATTAAAAAAAAAAATAGATGAAAGACTTAATTGTTGAGATTCATTTATTTTTCCAACTGCATTTCAAAAATTAGAACCCTTTGGAAAAATATATTTTGCTCATTTCACGTATTTTTTTATGATATTTCATTACTTGTTTTTACATTTATTTTGTAATTATCTCCCAACTTTCATATTATATACATTTGCTTTTTTCATGATTTAATTTTGTTATTTTCCGATGTTTTTCTTTTTCTTTTTTAGCAAACTACAGTTGTTTTTTGAATTAATGTTTTCTACTAAAATAAAAACATTCAATTATAATCCTGTTATAAAATATATTTTATATAATAATTGAAATGAACACAATATATTTCTATGGCAGGTGGCAAATAATTTTTCTCAATTCAAGACTTTTAGAATTATTTTTTACTAGGAATCGTGGTTCTTTACTATGCATATGACAATAAACACTTTCAAACTTTTTAAAAGATTGTTTTCCTTATTGAATAATTTATATTTTGATTTATTATTTTTAACTTGTTTGTCTACCAAAGTAAGAATAATTACTCGAACTTGCAGGTGGAAAATATTTCTGCTCAATTTCAGATTATTCTATGAAAATAAGAAATTATGTTTATCTTTGATTTTTTTTTTAACTAAAACAAAACTAAATGAGCAAAATCATCTGCCATATCAAATAATTCATATTTTAATTTATTTTTAACTTATTTGCTTAGTAAATTAAAAATAATAGCACTTGAGACAGCAGGTTGGAAATAGTTTTGCTCATTGGAAATAATGTTTTTATAATGAGAATTAGAAATCAGTATTTTTTTTTTATTCTTTGACACCAAAATAACATTTTTGAAAAACTTTACTTATGGCAGGTTATTGTGCTCATTATATTAAATAATAAATATTTTAATATATATTTTATTTTATTTTTTTTACTTGGCGGCACGGCGGATGAGTGGTTAGCATGTCCGCGGCACAGTTCCGAGGTCTTGGGATCGAATCCTCCTATGCGGAGTTTGCATGTTCTCCTCGTGCTTGCGTGGGTTCCCTCTGGGCACCCCAGTTTCCTCCCACATTCCAAAAACACGCAGTTCAGGTTAATTGGCCGGTCCAAATTGTCCCTAGGTGAGAATTAGCGAGCGAGTGAGTTGTCTGTCTCTGTGTGCCCCACGACTGGCTGGCAACCAGTATAGGGTGTCGCCTGCCCACTGCCCGAAGATAGCTGGGATGGGTCTTGGCACCCCCGGGGACCCTACTGAGCAGTAGCCTAGATGGTAAGGCGCCCGCTTTGAGACTGGGAGGTCGGTGGTTCGCGCCCCGGCCGAGTCATTCCTAAGACTTAAAAAGTGGTCGGCGGCGCCCTCTGTTGGCTGCGGCTGCATCGGCTCGCTACAACGGGTCAGGTGCAATCGACATTTCGTTCTGTGTACATTGTTACACAGAATGACAATACAAGGAAATTATTATTATTATTATTATAAGCGATGCAAATAATGGACAGATTTTTTAACCTGTTTGTCTAGAAAATAGTTTTTCAAACAGGAAAAATGGTCTGGAATTTTCACATCAGTTGATTATGATAATTTCAGATGACCTTACTGCTTAGTCTTCTCTTTTTCATGTATTGCATTGATAGGTTTGCACTTTAGTTGCCATTTTAAATAAAGAGAGAAGACATCAATCCCCATCTTTCTTTTATTTACATAGCCTAGGTTACAAAATCGAATGTGCCCTAAGGGTGTGGACCGCAAAGGGATTGGCCGACAATGATGTATGAGGCAAATCAACGGACAACAGTGTGCAATTACAGTCAAAATTACAAACTATAAAATGTTCTTTGCTGGTGTCCAATATTAAAAACAGAATAAACTTATTATGCATGTGCTGTAATATCTCATAGCTCTAAGACGGACGGGCATGCCCAAAGTGGGGCCAATTACGGCCTGTGATCCAGTTTTTACTGGCCCGCATCCTCTGACATAAAATAAATCATATGTGTCCTGCTAGTAATGTTGACTGCAGTATGAAATAAATCTGTACAAAAAATAATAATCACCATTTCACCTTGCCCTTGACTTCCCTGAAAATTTTAGGCCATTCAATTTCCGACATGGCGACTGTAAATAAAAAAAGGAAAGTCAACTGTGAGGGTTGCCGCTCTCAGGACAAGTGGAAATTGGAATTTCTTTTCACTGAAATCCGAAACAACTGCGTCTGGCTAAATTGCCAAGAGACTGTGGCTGTTTCAAAGAATATAATATCAAAAGACACTGCTAGACGAAACATTCTATCTATCTATTTACCTTGGTCATATCCCTCAAGAGGGGTGACCGACAGCAAGACAACACATACTATAAAAAAAAAATAAAAGAGAAAAAATAGCAAAAAAACACACACAAACATTTTTGGACCATGGCCAACCCAATTGCCCAAAAACCCAAACAAGTTAGGCACCTCGGCACCTAAGTTGGTCATGCTTTCGTCCCTCCAGATGAAACAGGACACAAGAAAGCAGCCATGTCACTCGGGTCAGGGTGACACAACACACTCTTTTGTTCAACAGCAGGGCCCGACAGCTTTCACTGGTTTACCCCTGCCGCATCATACGGGTGCCCAGCCTATCCTTAAGAACGCGTCCACAATCCCACTATCCTTTCACAACACGTCTCCACTCCTTTCTGTCACCAACAAGAGCTCTAGCTTCCATTATATTTAGACCCCTTTCCTGCAGTGCACTCATAACACCATTCATCCACATCAATCGTGGCCTTCCTCTTGGTCTCCTTCCATTGACTTCTGCTCTGTAGATCCTCTTCAACATTCGCTCCTCATCCATCCTCTCCATGTGTCCAAACCAACCGAGTACTCTCTTATCAACACGCTTGCTCAGTTCCACGACTACTCCAGTTCTGTCTCTCACAATTTCATTTCTCAGTCTATCCAATCTTGTCACTCCTAACACAGTCCTCAAACACTTCATCTCAAAAACATTCAACCTCCTTCTTAAATCTGGTTGCATGGTCTGCAATGGTGCAGAGACTTGGAGCCTGAACGCAGATTTAAGACGAAACATGCTGACTACAAAAACCTAACTAGAAACAAACACTGTGAAAGGGAAGGGAACTGGAAGCTGTTTTAACGGCACCGCAGCACTTTTTCGCGAGACCCTGCGAGTCAAATTAAATTGCTACAAAAGCGAGCTGCAAGGTCACAAAGCTGATCGCCTAGCACTGCAAACCTTTCACGAAGGGTACATTTATTAAAGACGGTTCAAAGAATGCCAGGCTAAGTAGTCTGCCCTCACACATTTTCAGCTTACCAAATCTGGCCTGCTTCCTGAAAAGTTTGGGACACTCCCGCCTTAAGACTTTTGAAGAGTGGAGGATGGCTTTTGTAACAGGTAAATTCATTTAAATTTGTGTCCATCTCACACTTGCAGCTCGGAGGTTGGTCGGTGTCAGGCAAATGGAATAGAACGGACTTCAACTCCACTCTGAGTGTGCTGATGAGAGACTATGCCACATTTCCCTTTTTCAACGTCTATGTTGGTGAAGATCCCACGGAAACCTCCGGCCGAAAAACCAAACCATACATACAGGTCTGTTTTTTAACAATTCTTCGCATATTACAGTATTACATCAGTTAACTGAGTTAATGAGGGGTGGAACCTCCTGTGAAAAGTAAAATTGGGCGAAGTAGCATCGGACCTTCATAAAGCCCACCCAAAAAGTCAAACTTACCTCCAGATGATGTCCTTACCGACGGCGAGTATACGACCTAACACACAATAACACCTACAGATCTACAAATAAAAACATAGAACACAGAATTTCAGTTCATAAAATGGTCTTTATTGTCATTAAATAAAAGTACAACAAAATTTGAGGTTTTGCAAGTGATTTAGAAAGCAGCTGACTAGCTGTACACTAGCATTGAGTATCCTCTGATTGAGCCAGGTCTCCGTGATGATTAGAATACAACCGTCGCAATGTTTCCTATGAGTTGTAGCTCCAAGTCACCCGTTTTTTAAGTAATGGATCTAGGGTTAGTGAGATACAGGCTTGGCAGGAGTAGTTAGTGAGAATTGCTACGTAGCCTAGCCGCGGTAGGCCTTCTTTTCTGATGCTGCCTCAGTCTCTTCCGGGACCTGATAACAATCCACGGAGCACCTGCTGATGATCACCATTTATTTGCATTCTTCTGACTTTCCTCAGAGTCCGATTTAATTGAAATTGTTTTCAATGTAACGAGCTTCTAAAATACTAGCTCAGCAGTAGCCATTCTCTGCAGTTTGTTTTGGGGCCTGACACATTGACATTGACCGCCTACCTCGCCCGTTTGACCGCATACACCAGCCTATCACAGTAGTGCACACAGTCACGCTCACCCAACACACACACACAAACACAACCTGTCTCTTATATAATTTCCTGTCTGCTGCAGAACACAATGCCCAATGCATTGATATTAATGACGATAAAGACAATTCAATAAGGGTTAACACGGTTGCTTGAAATCCTTATAAATGCTTGAATTTTAAAGTGTTTTCAAGAATTGAAAAGTGCTTCAATTTTGATTGTAGTCCTTGTAAAAGTTTGAAATTGTTGCTGTTTCTCAAGCAGTCTGCTTAAAAAAAATACACCAACACTGCTCTCTGGTGGCTTCGCTCTGCCATTGGATTTCTTTTTCACTCGTGATTAACTGCAGCTTTCATTAGTTTGTTCTGCATTGTCCTATAAAGCGTCATCTCCCCCTACGGGTCGCGCCCAAGAAAACAGGTGCATGCTAAACCTAAACAGGACACTATGAAATGCAAAGATTACGTATCAATTACGGACATTTATCATAGGCCATGCAAAAAAATGAAGCTATCGGCTCCCTGCGGTAAATTGTAATGGGAAGAACTTCCTGCAACTGTAAATGTAAGCTACATATTAAGGTGCTGTCATTTTTACCCAACACCTATATGGGGAAAGATTTGTCTCGAAAACATATACATTTGCGATTTACTGTAAAAATCATATGCCTTCAAAATCGCATATGTAAATAGCAAATATATTTGTGGCTCTGCAAATACATGATTCGCACTGGATTTCTTCTTTTAAATGTACCGGAGAAAGTGGCTTTGAAAGTCCTTAAAAAGTGCTTGACTTTTCCTTTTGTTGAGGTTTTTGAGTATTTCCTTGCCCTCGTGTAGGTTTTAGATCAGGGGATGGTGTAATCATAGTCTGTGGTTTACAATAATCTGTGGTCTGTGCAGCCCTTTGAGACTGTGAGTAAGGGCTATAAGTATAAACATGATTTGACGTGAATTTGAAAAAGTTGTTCGAACCCTGTCCAATACAATTCACAATCCGCAAAGTGTCAAAACCGCGAATAGTAAACCGGGAGACAGCGAGTGGTTACTGCATCCACATTTCTGACGCTGCCACTCTGCCGACAGATCGATCAGCCTGACCTGCTGATCCCGATCGAATGGAACAGCGAAGCTGAGAAGTCTCAAGTCACAAGAGAGGTTGGTGAAACCAGACACTTGCGCGAATCCTCGCCGTGCTACTTACACTTCGTTTTTCTGAAGACTTTACGCCCGTTCCTGACTTCGTGCGATCGGTACCTGGCACTCCTTGGAACCCCGCAGGGAAGCATCATGATCCACGTTAGCGCCTTCACCTTGCTTTCTTCCAAGCTTGCCGAGGCCGTGGCGCCTCTAGAACATCGCAAAGCCAAAGGGCAGCTATACCGACGTATGACCATCAGGGAGCTGCAGGTAAAAGTCCACATTGCTGAACATAGTTATGGCAAATAGCATCGTTTTATTTATTTTTTTATTGTTATTATTTCTTTTAATGAATATTTGTGGTAATAATTGAAATTAGTACATAAAATTTGTGAAAATATCTGACAAAAGAATAGGAGAAATTTTACTTGGAAGGTTACTCTTGAACTTGAACTTTCATTCCTACGCTGGAATAAAAGAAAATATCTATTGGCAGATAATTTTTATGTATTCTATTTTTCATATTTTCCGATATTTTTGCTAATTGCTTTTCGAATGAGAAAAATTATCAAATTTGATAAATGGGTTTGACAACAAATCCACTTTTTGGTATTATTTTTCTTATTTTTGTTATATTATTAAACTCATTTTGAGTAAAAATAAAATGAACTTTATGGTCATGCATTGGTTGGCAAATAACTATTCTCATTTTTTGTACAGTGGGGAAAATGGGTATATTTAGTCAACCACTAATTGTGCAAGTTTTCCGACATGCAAAGATAGGAGAGGCCTGTAATTGTTAACATGGGTAAACCTCAACCGTGAGATACAGAGTGTGGAAGAAAAAAAACTGAAAATCCTCATTGTTTGACAGACCGTTTTATTACTTTCAAGTGGGATAACTTGCACTATTAGTGGTTGACTAATATGGAAAACAAATTATGTCGTGCAGTGGTTAGCACATTCGCCTATGCCGTGAAAGGTCCCTGGTTCAAGACTGGGTAAAAACATGTTGGCCTGGAGAGAGATGGGCGCCACCAGGCTGTACTTGCCCAAGACACACCACGGGAAATAGTGCCCCTACATCCTTATTGGTTAAGGGATACAACCAACCAAATATGAAAATTAGTGTTTGCTAAACAGATCAATAAGTTTGTGTTGTTGTTTTTTTTACTATATTTTGCCTTTTTTTTTCTTACAGAAATAATTAAATTTGTGATTTTTTTGCCAACACATCAATATTTTTTTATCATTTAACAAATGTTACTATATACTTTTTTAAGTTTAAAAAAAAAATAGTACAGAGAATTACCAGAATTATTTGCCTACAGATCAATTCATTTTAAAGTAATATTTTTCCTATTTTACTATATTGTTTAAGTTTTCTAGCAAAATAGACAAAATAATATTTGGAATTACACAATATAACAAAATGTACTTTTGCTATTTTTCTTATTTTATTGAAAAAACAATCTAAGGGATTTTAAAAAATACATTCAAAAACAAATCGTAGAAAGGGACAAATAATTCTTATATTGATGTACATTTTTTTGCCTGCAGGACAAAATAGCTTAAAGGGGTACCTCAAGTTTAATTTATTCCAGGATCGTACAAATAGCTCGAATTGCTCGTGTAAATTGCGAAATTTTATGACATGAACTATTTAAAAATGTATTGGTCCATCCCAATCCTCCCAAAATCATCCGGATGAACTCTAAATAGCTGTCCTTCTGATCAATAAAAACACATTCAAATAATAATTAACATTAAGAAACACAGAATAAGATGATATTAATGAAATCAAATGCGAGGTTATTATGAACACCTCTGGGTAAATGAAGTCTTTGCAAGGTGGGTGCTGCAAGGAGGAGTGACTGAGATCAGATCCATACCTGACAACGTACAGTGTATGTTTCCCCCGTATTATCATTTCAACTTGTTTACGTGTTATCAAAATTTGTATTTGTAATAATATTGACTGGTAGAAGACAACAACAACAAGTTTTTCGGGCCAGTAGTAGTTTGCATGCGCAAACTAGAACTAGCTGACGCTGGCAGTGGTAGCCTCTGGGAATGCTCGTAACCGTGCTCGTGAGCGAGCAAGATTTTTGTTGCAAATAAAACTCGTGTATTGAAATATTTGTGTTTAGAGGTGATCGTACAAAGAGGTCCCACTGAACTCTCGGTTTTTAGCGCCGTTTGCTGTCCCATTCATCCGATCCCATTTCTATGCTTAGCGCCAGGCCCCGGCCGTTGACTGGCTGGGTTGCCTGCGGGCGGCCTTCCGTTCAAAGTCCCTGACTGAAGAAGATGTGGTCCTCCTGCACAACTTGCCTTACATCATGCAAATGTCGGACATTGTCGGAAACTGGATGAGCGGGCACGAGCTGAGCGCCAGGTACTGTAAGTGACCCTCAATGGAACTCCCCTCACCTGCTTTCCCTGCTCAGTTTCTGACCAAGCGTGGTTCTTCCCAGTGGCCCCCTGCACACGTTCATGATGCTCAACCTGCTGCACACCCTCCTACCCGCCCTGGACTCCAGATTCTCAGAAACCGCAAATAATTTATCGGTAGTTTTGGGCCAAGCCGAGGCGAGGCGGCGCCACCTCGACTCCAGAACGGATGCTTTGAGCGAGCTCTTTACCACCGCCCCTCGCTGGAAACGCTGCATGCTGGAAACGGAACGGGGTTTCGACGGGGTTTTGATGGAACTCTTGAGGCAAAACGTCGCCGGCGGGGAGGTGAGGAGATGTTGAGCGGTTTTTATAAGCACATTAACATGACATCATTTCTCTAGAACAGGGGTCAGCAACCTTTTCGGTGTGGAGTGCCATTTTCAAATTTCCTTGTAAATCAGTGTGCCACACCAAGGTTAATGAATCGCACAACATTTTTTTAATATCCAACATAGCTGTCATTTTCCACCAGTCCAAATATACAAAATGGATAAACATTAAAATCGTATAACTGACCAATTTATCTTTCACTATTCTTGTTCATCTATTAACTAAAAAATGAATGTGAACAACATGTGGAATGGCCTGTGGCCATTCATGACTTCATCATTTTACCACAAGAATTAACCAGAATCGACCATTCTTCATCAACTATAAACTACAATCAAATAAACAAGTAATATGGACAGCTACTATACCATTCATCAATGATATATTGTTGCAGAAAATATAAAAACTTGAAATAACAGCAGCAAAGCAGAAGGCACGCATGCGCACACACGCATACATGCACACACACGCTTCTTTAAAATATTCACCATCAGTAAATGGTTTTCTGTGCTTTGCTATGCAGTGAGCAATGTGATAGCTTGCTTCAGTGGTGTATTTAGCAGTGACAATAGTTTTCAAGGTCTGTGTTTGCCGTACCTGGACACTGCGCGTTTAAATGTCAGACTCATCCTTGAAATTATGTTCATGTTTCGTCTCGTAATGACGTTTAACACTTGCTGCGCGAGGTACAACGCTCCCGAGGCATAATGCACAAAACAGCACGGTCATTTTTTGCACAAAGCCTCATTCGTCTGTCCACGCTAGCTGGAAAGAATGAGATGTTTTCGCTCGAGGAGCCGTCACGATTCGTTCATTTATCACGCGCCGGTGTTTCTGTGGCTGGGTTAAAACACGGATCCCTTATCGGCGCCGCGCAGTCACACGCTCACACACGAAGCAGAGGAGGAGGGCGCTACTGTGAGGCCTCTAAATAACACAGCGTGCAACTGAAAATGTTGCACGCTGTGTTATTTGTTTAAATGTTTAAATTTCAGGTAAAAATGCGCATTTTTAAAAAGTAATCATTATTATTTTGCCGTGCGCTCGCGTGCCACTGGTGAACCCCTCGCGTGCCACTGCTGGCACGCGTGTCATAGGTTGCCGACCCCTGCTCCAGAATGTCTTTATTGTCTGACAGGCCGAGGAGCTCATAGAAAATATCTGGTCCTCCTACAAGTCTCAACTGGCCAAACTCAAGTGGACTGACCAAAAGGTGCTCCGGTTTCTTATGGGAAAGGTGATTTAAAGCACAAGTTTGCCTTTGAACTTCAAAACGGATAAAAATGATGACGTTTTCTGCCTCCAGGTTCGGTCCGTAGCTCAAAATATTGCGGCGACAAAAGAAACATCCAGTAAGGATGAGCTTGACCTGCTTTATTCTGAGGTAAATGACTTCCTGAAATAGACTGCTCTCTCTGTTCGCCGGGATGAGTAAATCTAGTTATTTCGTCGATTTATAGAGGCTCTCTATTTTAGTCTGCAATCTTGCCCATTGATTTTTAGTGTGGCCTTTTTCATAAAAAAGGGGCCTTTTTTTCATAAAAAAGGGGCCACATAAGTAACTTTAAAATAATCACCGTATATTTCAGTATTCTGCAAAAAGATGTGTCTCTAATGTTAAAGTTACAGTGTGTAATAGTTGACCACTTTGTGTGGTGTCGTGCATCCTAAAACGAGTGTTAAAAAGCACAAGGAAGAGTACAAACTACGGAGTCTCAAAGTGACCGAAAGTCAGTCAAGTCATGTTCATTTGTATATCCCTAAATCAATAAACACAATATTATTTTCCCTCACTTTTTGCCTAGCTTCTCTGTAAGAAAGAAAAAATAAAAGGAAATAAAAGAAGAGGAAAAAAGAAAACATGAAAAAAAGAAAAAAGTTAAAGAAATGGAATAAAAAGAAAAGGAAGACGAAAAAATGGAAAAGGAGAAAATAAAAATGTAAAAATCGATGAAAATTCAAAGAGAAAAAAATAGAGGTAAAATAGAGAAAAGGGGGAAAAAGAAATAAGGAAGAAAATAAGGAAAAATTGCAAAAAAAATACTTAAAATGAGCCAAATTGATTTTACACGGGAACATTTTTTCACTGTGTTCTATTTTTTTTGTTTTTGTAAACAAAGAAATAAAACATTGTGCAAAAAAAAGTTAAAAATAAAAGAGCCAAAACACAGGTTATGAGTGTAGCCATTGCAGCAAGATGTCAGCCAATCTTGTCAGCTCCCTCCAGATGAGGATCATCCTAGGTCGAATAAATGCAAATTTTGTTGACCGCTGTGTATTTGGAAATAATGCATGTTTACAGTATATATATTTTTGCTTGTTGCTTAATGTTTTTGTTTTTTCAAACTGAGTTTTTTTAATACCACTAGGAGACACTAGATAATACACACTGTCCCTTCAAAAAAAATTAAACCTGGTCAAATTAAAGTTAGTAAACTAATAAACTGCCAATCTGCCAAGCGTTATGTAATCAGGACACAAAAAATAGAATTGTGTTCCGTTAGAGAAAGACGTTATCAAATTATAGGTACATTTCGCCTAAATACGGATTACTTTCGTAGGATAAAAATTTAAAGGATAAAAAATTTAAGTCCGGTGTGCTTTAGTTTTAACTCTTTTTAATCAAGTTACATTACTGCCATTTTATTGTATTCGGATTACGTTACTGATTACATTTTCCAACAGGTAATTAGTATCTGTATCCGATTTCATTTTAAAAGTAACCCCCCCAAACCTGGATATAACCTATTTTCACTCTGATGTATGCAGTCATCAATAACCTTAAGTATGCATCTTTAAATTTAAAGTATATACAGTAGATGGGATACGTATTAATACGTTATAAGGTGGGAATGTTGGAAAATGGCTGTACCCTGGGGATGGAAAACCTATGGTAACTAACTTAAGCCCACCCCCGAACACCCGGTACTGCAGATAAAGCATATAATAAGTAACCCTTGTGTGTAATATTCCTCAATATGTTTGAAAAAAGGAGGGTTTTTTTTACCTTTGATGTGAAGTGGCTGGTTCACTGGATGCAGAGGGGGTGAGAAGATGAAGACGGTGGATTGAGAATGAAACCGATTTTAAATCTTCCACTTACAGGGATTGTCATGCCCCGAGAAGTTTTACTTTTACTTCAAACGCCTCCTTTTTTTTTTATCAATAGTCCCAATTGTTACTTCGTTACAGCCATGCAACCTAGCGAGGGTAGCCAGTGGTATGCCTCATTTGTATTTCATAATATTTGCAAACTTTGGTTCCCTGGTTATCATGTTTTTTACTTTTTCCTTTAGCATCACTGTGCAAGCCCAGGGACCCATAGCAAATAAATACAGTACAAACTTGAACTTTTGTTTTTGTTAGCCACCCAAAATGATTTGTTGATGTCATATTGGGGGGAATGCCATAAAGAAGGGGCAAAAAAAACATCTTATTCCACACCGTAAAGTGAAAACATCCATAGAGCCAATGTAAATATGTATATTCATTAGTTATTTTTTACATACATGTTACAAATACACAGAAGATCTAAGTGTAAGACACAATTATTAATAAAATCTGAGGTCTGATTTAATAAGCATATGCTTCCTCCTATACTCCCTTTCGAACCTGTACGATAAAATTGTGTGTTTTTTGTTGTTTTTGTGTTTGTTGGATTTGTTGTTTTGTTTTCGTTTTGTCATGCTTAAAAAAAAAGTCTCTTTCATTCATTTATTCATTCAACATTGTAAGGTGGGGCCACTGTATACAATGGGTCTACTATTTTTCATATTGTAACTCTGAACGAGTAGGTGTAAATTCTCAAGCTCGATATTGAATTCATTTTTTCTATGCATATGGCTTTAGATTTCATCTGTTTTAGTTTTTTTTTGGTGACTAACACCTTTCCCAAAATTCCAAAAGTTAATGACATCACTGACTCCACTGTTGCACAATCCTAGGTATCCATAAGTCCCAGCAGCTTCTTCTCCAACTACCTGCAGCTGCTGTCCTTGTTGCAAAAAAGACGCAGTAGACTTCTGCACCGAAGCCAAGATGACATTAATATGTAAGCGCCTCGTTTTACAGTGCCTCCTTTCTGAATTTTGTGTTTTTTGCATATTTATCACTCACAAAGGTTTCAGATCATCATACCAATTTTAATATCACACAGAGACAACCCAAAAGAATACGAAATGCAGTTTTAAAATGTTGATTCCATTTCTGGCACTATGTGAAAAAGGAATTGCCCCCTGAACCTAATAGCGAGTTGGGCCACCTTCGGCAGCGATAACAGAAATCAAACGTTCCCGATAATTGGTAATGAGTCTTTTACAACGCTGTGGAGGAATTTTGGCCCACTCTTCTTTGCTTAATTGTTTCAGATCTGCCATATTGGAACGTTTTCTAGCATACCTACATTATCTCAATTGGATTTAATTAGAGACTTGACTTTTTTTCTTCTTTTTTTTTGAGCCATACCGAGGTGGGCTTGTTGGTGTGTTTTGGATTGTTGTACTGCTGCATGGTCCAGACGTTATCCTTCAGGATCTTCTGCTAAACAGCAGAATTCATTATTCCTTCAACCAGAGCGAGCAAGTTGTCCTGGTTCTGAAGCAGCAAAGCAGCCCGAACCATCACAATTCCACCCCAATGACATGACATGTCAATGGTGTTCTTGAGATGTTGTAGCCTACTTCACTTTGTCTTACAGATTCAATTTAAGTGATTTATTGATTCACCAATGGTGGTGGCAATCAATTTTGGGTGAGGCTTGTGGAATTGATTTTAGCTCTCCCCAAACTGTGGTTAGTCAGTTACTTTACGGTGTAACAAGGTTGGAAAATTACATTTTGTAATTCCTTGGGTTGTCTATGTGAGATTTTTTGGTTTGAACAAATTTATTGACACTTTTAACAGCAAATAAACAATGTGAGGTTTGAACAATTTTTCTCGACACTTTTAACAGCAATTAAGCATAATCAATATTTCGTTATACCATTTTCTAACATTATGACGTTTGAATAATTTTTGTCGACACTTTTAACAGCAATTAAATACATTCACAATTTCATTATATCATATTCTAACAATATGAGGTTTGAACAATTTTTATCGACACTTTTAACAGCAGTTAACCAATGTGTGAAGGGCAATACTATTGTGACACTGTAATTGCTTTGATAATCTGAAAATGTTTGTGAGTGACAAATATGCAATAAAACACAAATCAGGAAGGGGCAATTTTTTTTATAGCAAAGGTTCATGTAAATCTTGGTTATTCTTTGCACCTTAGTCTTTCTGTCACGCCCTCTGTTCATGGTAATGAGCTGATCATTCCCATGGGAATTTTCATCCCTCCTCTCTTTCATCCCACATACCCAAGGTAAGTATTAACTTTTTCTTGTTAATTAAAACTAATAGTTAGGAATGCACCGAATGTTTGGCATCAAATGTTTTGGATGAAAATCAACAAAATTGAAAAACGAAAAAAAAAAAGGCTTCTGAAAGAACGTCACGTCTAAAGTGAGGCGAGCCACCTCACTCTGGAGCGGGGTTTGTACAATTAGTGACTTCATCTTTTTAATTTAGCTCATAAGAAAGATGGATATAGAGATCAAAACAGGAACTTTTCAAAGCATCTAGCAACAAGACATTTTCTCAATAGTTCTTGTGTCCCTTCGCTTGCATGTTTTTTTCTAGCCACTAGCTGGACTTTGGCTAATATTTGTATGTAACACTTCAGAGCTTACCACAGGCAAGCCTCTTAATTTTTTAAAAACCCATTTTTATTATTTTACATTGTGAATATGCAAATATGACTGTTGCACTAGTTTGCGCCGACCTCGCAACACCATCATCATTAATTTACTCCAGTTCATTCACTAGTTGGTCATTGGGAATTTCTAGGAAGTTTGGTTTCTAAACTGCATTTGTTTGTGGTAGTTCATTGCGCCCATTTGAACCCAATTCTTTAATAAATTCACAGTTCCTGAATCCCCTCGGGTCGTAAGGGGCACCACTTTTTGTGGTGTATCTTGGGCATGTGCAGCCTGGCGGCGTCCATCCCTCTCCAGGCCGCTTTTTTTTGGGTAGGGATTTGCTACCCCACATGAAACTGATCTTAGTTTCCGCGGATACCAGTAGAAGGACAAGCCTCCTTATCTGACTCAGACACGGCACTCTCATCATCTGGTTGCTGTTGTTTTTCAGTGTGAAGCGTTATCCGGCTGTTCAGAGATGCCTTTGCATTGACGGGCAGCGGCGTGTTACGATACTGAAACTAGGGAAACATGATTTATTTCTGAAATAATGTGTATCAAATGACTACCTGGTAATGACACAGTAATAACCTGATTTTTTTCTTATTGTTTTTTTGGGGGAAATGCAAATCAAACTGGATGCTTTTTGTGCTAATCGATAACAAAAAATGTAACTCAGCTAAGAAAAGGTTGGCTACCCCCTTGTTTTAATATATCATCCTTGGGGGTCATTTGTTAAGGTTTTACCTTTTTAGTATTTCGACCAAGCGTTACATTTTTTTGTTCCGGCCACAACTTTCATTTTGGTTTTTCCTTTGGTTGCATGGCAGATGAACTCACCCCTTATTGTGCTGTGGGCTTATTGTTCGATGTCTGGTTGGGAAGGGCAAATGGGATGAATGCTTGGTGAATGTGTTCTTCTCTAGCAACCTCCCACTATAGGGATATGGCTTCGTTATATAGATAGATAGATTTTACCATCTTGGTATTTCGGCCAAAAGATGTATGTTCCGTTCCGGACACAAATTTTCATTTATGTGCATCCCCAGTAATATTAACAATAAAAGAACTGACATTTGTCCCTTTTTATTAACCAGAGCAATGAATTATGGCGTGATGGGTTTCCTCCTGGCCAAAGATCTCCTGCATGAGCTTCTACCTGACAGTAAGAAGGCTTTTCAGTGAGTTTAATCAACACATACACATTCAAAGCAAGAACTTTTGTGTCCCCTTTTAGTTTACTCCCAGAGTGAGACGGTACATGCCGTGGCAGATTGCGTTTGGTCCCGCTACTGCTCAGTAACAAGCGAACAGAGCAGAGAGTTTCCTCCCATAAGTGCCGCTCAGCAGCAGGAGGTGTGGGTGCAGTTTTCAGCACTGCAGATAGCAATGAAGGTTAGTGTTGTCATTGACAATCCGTGTTTCGCAGCATGTTCAACTTCCGTGATTCGGGCCGAGTAATTGGACGGAGAAAATAAGAAGCTGAAGAGAGCAGTTCAGTTGCAAACCTTCCTGTGTGGAGTATGCAATTTCTCCCCGTGCTTGCGTGGGTTTCCTCCGGGGACTCCGGTATCCTCCCACATTCCAAAAACATGCATGTCAGGTTGATTGACCGGTCCAAATTGTCCCTAGGTGTGAATGAGCGAGTGAGTTGTCTGTCTCTGTGTGCCCTATGACTGGCTGGCAACCAGTTCAGGGTGTCTCCTGCCCACTGCCTGAAGACAGCTGGGATGGGCTCCAGCAATCCCGCGACCCTAGTGAGGATAATGGATGGATGGATGTCATTTCATTGTTTTTATCTGAAGTACAGGGGGTTCAAAACGAATTACTGTAGGTTTCTATCCCCCGCTATATGGAAATTTCACCTTATGAACCTCACCTCAGAACGGATTAATGTCATATCCTAGGGCAGGGGCTGCGAACATGCGAGAGCCGCATGCTGCTCGTTTCCTCATCATATTTTCTATATACTGAGGCTCTTTGCCTCGTTTCATGTTTAGTTTTTTGTCCCCCTTCTTAAATAACACTTGAATCCATCAGAGTTAATAATAAATAATACTTTGAAATCAATTCGGCAGATTTGTTGTTTTTATGCTGCTCCGGACACATAACTGACTGGCAATCATCTGCGTAGGTTACGTCTAATTCCGGTCAGTGCGTGGTGTGGCTCTTTGACTCTCACAGTTAAAAATGTCTGCTCTTTGTGTCAAACTTGTTGGCCACCCCCGTCCTAGGGGTTTACTGTTGTGCTTAAAGTGAGCAACATTTTCCCAATTTTTTTCAAAGTGGCAGTTTGTAAGAGGTCAATGAGAGTGACAGAGTGTGTTTTTTTCACAGGCTTATCAGAAGAGTCTGAAGCAGAAGCCAGCAGACACGTCCATTTTGGGATTCTCCCACGCGCGTTTGTTTTTTATGGCGTTCTCTCAGGTAATTTCTTTTCGGCTTCACTATTTTTCATAGATATTTCGCCTCCTGGTGTTTGAATTATTCCTCAAAAGTTTGAAATATATTTCCCAACACTAATTTCTGTAGTGCAGTGGTGGTTAGCACATTTGACTGACATGCAAAACTCTCTGGTCCGAGACCGGGTATAATCATTTTTGGGCATGGAGAGGGATTTACCTGCCCAAGATACACCACAGGGAATTGTGCCTCTACGACCCTGGTGGTTCAGGAAACCGTAACTTATAACTTTATTTCCAATGTATTGAAAAACATATGATTTTTTTTTCCCTCAAGACAGTCTAATTTGAATTTATCATCAAACTGAATGGAAGTATTGTCCTTTTTACACTGGTTCCTCCTCTAGCCAGTCATGTTTGCCACTTGCCTGCAGGCTATGGCCTGTTGCTATAATTATGTTCTGTGTAAATATAACTTGCTTTATCTTTCAGATTTTCACTTTTTTCAGTTTCCTTCCCTAGCCACTCATTTAAGCCAGTTGTCTGTGGGCTATAATTTGTTTCGTTTGCTTACAACAACTTGACCTATCTTCATCTACTACCTCAGGTCAACTGCGACGTGGACCCCTATCATCACCTGATGCCGCTGGAGCCGTCTTTCCTGGTCTCCGCCGTTTGTAGCAAACCTGGTCTTTGTCCCACAAACCTCCAGTGCCCCCAAAAAACTCAGCTGTACTCATCACACGGATGCTGAAGGTTTTGGACGGAGACGTAAAAATGAAACAATTCAAAACTGTCCTGAGTGTCCTCATAACATATTTACACCCTGTCTTGCCGAAATTAGTCGGATCGGGCCTGAAATTATGTTCAGATTTCGTTACCCTGGAGACAACTGGATGGGATATCAACAGGCGATTGGAATTGAGGCTAGCGTGCGATACGGCTAGCTGCTCACGACCAGAAGCGAAGTCCAGGTTGTGAGGGGAAAACAACACTTGAAAATAAGAGACGCTAATGCTGTTAGCCTCGCAAGTCTGCTTACATCACACATTGCAGCCGTACGGTGCATGACTCCCATCTACAGCGATCAATTGGACAGTATGCTAATAATGCTAATTCTGCTAAAAGTGACAGTGCACTGTAATGTGTAATAAACCCGAAAATGAGTGCTAAAATATACAAACTACGGCGACTCAAAGTGACACAAAAGAAACATTTTTCTTTTCGGGTTTTTTTTGCCCAGCCTTTTGTGAGGGTTTTGAGTTTTCGGGTACCCTTAGCAGCAAGATGACAGAAAATTATGTATGATTTGTTATCTTTGATAGTGATTGGACCGCAGCTTGAAGATGTTACAGAACTTATGCTAGCTGCCAAGTCATTGGTGGGAGCTATAGAAACTAGTGTAGGTGGACGAGCACTAAAAAACAAAATCAAAAGGTTGGATTTCCAGAATATGGCAACATTAAAGACAACAGGTATATATAATCCCATACATTGTCTACATATGTTAAAAGTTGTTAATGATGTGTAAAGTAACTGTTTTCATTTAAGCAGCCTTGTTTCTGTTCCCAAATAAATGGTCAATATCCATGCATTGACAAGTTCTTAATACTCATTTAAAATTCTAAATTGGTGTATGGCTTCACATTATTAAAACAATTAAATTCCAAGGGCCTTTTATCGCTAAAATATCTCACAACAGATTGAGCCATTTATACGGGCTATATTTTTTTTACATGTTTTATTAAATGAAAGAAGCTTTATGTTCCATGATGGTTTTGAGTGTATGTCTCCTCTAATGGAATAGACTAATTCACTTTAAATTTCTTACCCATAAAAGATGTTGAGCACTGTTTTCAAATACAATAAATATTATTATTGGGCTCATACAGTAGATCCCCCGGTTACAGCGTCCCCACCTTACTATGTGAAATAAGATGTTTTTTCAGCCCCTTGTCCTATTTTTCTCTCCCATGAGACGTCAACAAATTATTTCTCATGCTCAAAAAGTTGAAATTGAAAGCTTGTGTGTTTGACAAGTTGTCTCCAAGATGCCTCCCTTTAATTGGTCATTATCATCTAAAATGATGGTCTGCTATCTATTTGAGCCATTTGCAGTGGTGTTAAAGGGAGAAGCAAGATGATCACCATGGAAACAAAGCTTGTGATTACCAAGAATTGCAAGGAAAGCATGCTAACAGCTCCCCTTGCCATTGTATGGCTGAATCATCACAAGTGGAATATTTCAAATTAGTTTTAACTTCTGCTGTCTCTTTCTCCATCTGAATCCACCCACCAACTCTAATATACCAGCTCAAACAAGTCGCACCAAAGATAATTCTAATTTTTCCTTTAGATCATTTATATATATATATATATATATATTATTTAATCATATGCATGTGTATTATTCCTAAGTAATACTTACTGTGTACTATTTTTTAAAGCTTTTACCATGAGTATCGTAGGTTCAAAAGGCATTAGCTAATTATAAGTTTCAATCTCTCACTATTTTCCAGACAAATTTAATAGCAAGGATGTAAAAACCACACAGACTTGTTTATGTGAATATTATATTCATAATGTTACATTTTTCATGATACAAAAACGAGAGATGTACACGAGTGTGAAAGTCCATAAAAACTGGTCTTCTGCTGAGTTCGAAGAAAAGAAACATCACAAGACGCCCCAAACTTCCTCAAAAGCCGAACACATCTTGGCGCAGGTGAGTGCGGCCGACAGCGGGTAATTACTGATGGAAACTGTCTTTTCTGTGTAGTCCACGTTCACCTGCAAAAAACTTTATTGAGTAAAAAAAAAAAAAACCTGGACAGCGACTAAAAAAGGTGAGTTACTCATTTGATCTCAGGAGCAACACGGTAGAAAAAACAGTTTGGCGGGGGCCGGACTTAAACGAAAGCCATAAAAAAATGTGCCTTAGCTTTAGTGTTGGAGATATTTTGTATGCTAACGATAAGAGAACGATTGAGGCTTTTTCCTCTATTTTTTTCCTTTACCAAGATTTCATCTCTTCAAAGTTATCAACTGTGCATTTTTAAAAAGCAGACAATTGAAATAATTCCACTTCTGTTAAGGGGACAGTGTATAATTCGGTGCCTCCTAGTATGTTTAGCCTCACCCGAACGAAGCTGGCATGTTTGTCAGCCATCTTGCTACTTTGGGAACTTAAAAAGATGTCTTTTTTTCCCTTTGCTTTTTCTTTTTTCCTCCTCTATTCCTTTTCTTTTTTGATTTTCTTTTTGTAGTTTTTCCTTTTTCTTATTTTGAAAATTATGAAAATGAGAAAATAAAGCAATTTGGTCACTAAGAATCCATATTTTGAAATCTGTTATTGCTTATACAACACCATGCAGTGGCTTTTATCGGTTAAAATTACAAACTGTCCCTTTAATTCAACTCTGGGAGAATCATGCAAACTGGTAAGTGACAAAAAAAAACACACAAACACCTAAGTGCAAATATTTAAAAAAAACTGACTGATTAATGTTGTTAAGCTTTTTATTTCCATGAGTTTTTTATGTATATAACATAGCTGTCAACTTATACGATTTTTAAGCTCCTTTTTTACATTTCAAATTGGGTACGCCATTTAAACATTTTTGTACAGAAAAATCACATTTTTGTTGTTAGACCAAACTTATCTTGCTCTTTAAGGCTCTAATCCGGATCGTCTCGGACATTGGCCGCAGACGACAGATATTCTGCATAGTCTATCTTGGTGTGAGTAAATAGGTGCTGTGTTTGTTTTTAAGGTTTATTACTGCTAAATAAGGGAATTGCAATCATTATTACGAAAAGCAATTGGCCGAGGTTGGCGGGTATGAAACATCAAATGTTCTCTGGTTGATAAATGGTAGCCAGCAAAAACAGTGGACAGTTTGCCTTAGAAGTGGTGCCTGACTTTGGCGACAAATTGAAACCTGCAGGTCATTGTTACTCTTTTTTGCTCTGCACTTCTCAGCGTTGTCTCACAGGCCGGATTAAATCTGTTTGCAGGCCTTTTTCGGCCTGCGTGTCATATTTTTACAAGCCAGGACTAAAGTAAGCAACTCACCGCTCCGTGCGCAAAAGCGCCGATCACCACGGCGGCCGGCCCTTCGGGGACCACCGTGCGAGGACACACGGCCTCTCCGGCGGAAAAAGATGTGGAGATGCGGGGACAGCCGGGGGGCAGGTGGTCCGACACAGGATTTTTGATCATTCTCATGAGCTTCTGAGGACCGTCGGACGCTCGCACACTCAGCTTGTGTAGCAGCTGAACTAAAAGGTAGAAAAAAAAAAGGTAGAGATAATTTTCTGATGTCGTAAATATGGGGAAAAACATTTGCATGAGAAACCTGCTATTCATTGTGATTAAATATGTTCCTTTATTATCAAGCAAATACATGAAAATACCTTATTGATGTCTTTTTTCTTGTTTAAGCCGATTTTTTTTTAAAATGACTATACAAACAGCAGACCCCTGGGGATACAGCATCCCCTGCCCTCCCTACCTTACAACATATTTACTTTGCAATATGGAATTAGGTATTTTTCTACATTGACAGCATTTTTTCCACTATACGACAAATTATTTGGCGTGCTCGTGCGTGTGGCAAGTTACATCTCTAAAACGCCTGTTTGCTTATTGTCAGTGTCATATAAAATGCTTGTCCACTATTGGTTCGCGTTATGGGATCATGGAAATGCTGATATGCTATTGGCTAAACAACCTCCCACAAAGCCTTTTTCTTTATCCAGATCACAATCTGGTGAGCTTCATCAGAACAATACTGTAATTTTTTTGTACTATATTAATCCACTATGGGTCCCAAGCCTTGCTGTGATGCTAAAGAGAGAAGCAAAATAGGATGACTATGGAAACGAGGCTTGTGATTAACTAGATACAAAGAAGGCCTTTCAATAACTACCCTACCTAAGTTGCATGGCCATAAGTGATCGACAAACAGGACTGTTATTATTAATAAGAAGGCAATTGAAGCAAGGAAGTCTTCTAAGGGCATGACAATCCTTCCAAGTAAAAGGTTCAAAATCAATTTCCATATTAATTTGGTTCAGTCTCCTCCCTCTTGCATCCACCCGCTACTCCACTCCCCCAGCTCAAGTCAACTCACACCATAGGTAAATACAAATAGATTTTACCTTTACGTGTATTTTTTTAAGTTATTAAATCTTATACAAGTATATTACACATAACTGCTACTAACTATGTAGTAGTTTGTTATTTTCATATTTTTATCCGGGCTTCAGAGCTAATTCGTATGCCTTTTTATTCCCGGTCTTAAGTCAACTTAGGGGGCGGTAGTAGCTCAGGAGGTAGAGCGCTCGTCTTGGGATCAAGGGATCCCAGTTCGAATCCCAGCTCGTCCGTGTTACATGTCGAAGTGTCCTTGGGTAAGACACTGAACCCCTAATACCCCCAATAAGCAGGTTAGCGCCTTACATGGCCGCAAGGCCGCTATTGGGAAATGTAGAGCACATTGTAAAGCGCTTTGAGAAGTCATTGACTTAAAAAGCGCTATATAAAATGCAGATTATTTCATTTCAACTTCAGTTTGCAATTCGCCACCTCAGAAAGAACCAATCCTGTATCCTGGGGGTCTACCGTAAAGTGAATTGACTCCTTTTCTGAGAGAGCGGAAGCAGTGGTGTACGGAAGCGAATTCCAAGTTTTATGTCATATTAAGGGAAGCATGGCGGCGCAGTGGTTAGCGCGTGTGCGGCACAGTTCTGAGGTCATGAGATCAAACCTCCTGTGTGGAGTTTGCATGTTCTCATCGTGCTTGCGTGGGTTTTCTCCGGGCATTCCGGTTTCCTCCCACATTCCAAAAACATGCATGTCAGGTTAATTGGCCGGTCCGAATTGTCCTTAAGTAGGAATGAGCGGCGGAATTGTCAGTCCCTGTGTGCCCTGCAATTAGCTGGCAATCAGTTCAGAGTGTCCCCTACCCACTGCCCATAGATTGGTGGGATGGGCTCCAGCACCCCGCAACCCTACTGAGGATAAGCGGTGCAGATAATGTATGTCATAATACTGTAATTGGGAACATTTTCAATCAACAAATAATACCCACTTACCCATAAGGCCACTGAAGCGAGGAAAGGTTCTCGGTATTCGGGTCTGAGGGTTAATCTCTATTAGGCCGTTCTTCTCAGTGTGGATGTAAACTTGCAGCAGGCCTGCTCGGTTAAGTGGACTATCCATCAACATTAGAAGACACTAAAACAGTAAACAAAAAGCATTATTTATAAGCACGAGTGATGAAGCATCATATTTAATTACCTGATGTGTAATATCCGGCCTTATATCGCCTGGATTTCGGCCATTTTTAATGATCATGTTTTTGTGTTGGTCGCAGTTCAACAACTCAAAGGTTTTTCCCACCTGAAAGATTTGTAAAAGTGGTATGATTAAAAGAAAATTGCAGTGCGGTTGTTAATGCTGTATTTTTTAAGAGAGAGAAAATGACAACACAGTAAAATCGTAGAAGTTCTACCTTGACGGTCTCCAGAGAAGCGCCTTCGAGAATAACAACAAGTCGCCTCTCTGTCATGCGATCGTGCAAGCTGCGGAGATGTTTTGCAGGTTTTGGTTCATATTCGTCCAAATGTTCCAAACCACGCTTTTTCCCGTTGGCAGCCGCCATCTTCCCTTGTCATGTGTTCAACTGTCGCACATTGAATACGTCACTACAAAGTACGCGTAACCCATTGGGATGATACATTTTTATGATTTTTTTTTAACTCTGTGTACTCATTGCTTACACCATAATGACACATCTTTCGTTTTTATTACCTTAAAAAACTTATTTCCCTTTTTGACGCAAAAAAATTAGGAATTTAGGAGGAAGCAGCAAAGAGTGAACTTAACACTACGTCATTCCCATGCGCCGAAAGTTGTTATACAACGTGGAGTAGAAAAATTCACGCGTGAGGTTTTCTTTTAACTTTTTGAAATCAAAACTCGGGATAACGTAAGTAAAATACTTTTTGTTAAATTTACGACAAACTATTTCGTTTGTGTTCATATATTCAGGGAGAATTAAATTGCATTGGCTTCCATTACCAGTCACGTTCTTCTGCAACTAGCCTAAATGTCGATAGCATGATAAAAGTGCACAAGTTTTCTCGTCTATTGTAGTCATTTTTAACGTGAATTTAATAAATTACATATGTAACCATTATAGATAAGCATTTAAATGTGCTATCTGACTTATTTGTGTTTGGTTCGTTTCCCATTGACTAATATGTCTATTGTATTTGTTTCAACCCTAATTGTCAAACGTATTACATTTTAAATCGTATTTATAAACCACAATTTCAATTCGAACCATTACGTAGCTTACACTTTAACGCAATGATTGCGTTCTTAAATAAAATTGGATCTCACATTTACAATTAGGGGCAGCACGGCGGCGCAGTGGTTAGCGCATGTGCGGCACAGTTCATGTCCTGGGAACCTCCTGCGTGGGTTCAAATCCAGCTCCAGACTTCCTGTGCGGAGTTTGTATGTTCTCCCCGTGCTTGCGTGGGTTTCCTCCCACGTTCCAAAAACATGCATTTCAGGTGAATTGGCCGATCCAAATTGTCCCTAGGTATGAATGAGCGAGTGAGTTGTCTTTCCCCTTGTGCCCTGCGATTGGCTGGCAACCAGTTCAGGGTGTCCCCTGCCCACTGCCCGATGATTGCTCGGACGGGCTCCAGCACCCCCGCGACCCTACTGAGGATAAGCGGTGTAGCTAATGAGATGAGATTTACAATTAGCAGGGGTTACCAACGTGGTGCCCACGGGGCATCAGGTAGCCCCATAAGAACACCCGAATGGCTCGCTAGTGATTATGGGTCATTGCGTTTTTCTAAGAAATTTAATATCTAATCTAATGAGAAATCATTGACATTGGTGTATTTATACAAACTCATTTTTTTAAACCTGTCCATGTAATGTAAATTATTCACTGTCCTTATACATACTTTTAGTTGAAAATCTTTAGTCCTATTTATAATAATTAAAACTAGGTAAAAATATACTTGCGTTGTAACAACATAGTAAAAGCATAATAAACTAGTAATTCTTCGTGCTAACCAGTAACAAAAATGCAGCTGTCAACCTCTAAAATTTTGACACAGCTCCTAATTATTAGTAATTTTTTACTATGTTTACTACTTATTACAAGTGTTTAATATTAAATGTAGGGCAACACGGCGGCGCAGTGGTTAGTGCGTGTGCGGCACAGTTCTGAGGTCATGAGATCGAACCTCCTGTGTGAATTTGCATGTTCTCCCCGTGCTTGCCTGGGTTTCCACCGGGCACTCCGGTTTCCTCCCACATTCCAAAAACATGCATGTCAGGTTAATTAGCCGGTCCAAAATGCCCCTAGGTGTGGATGAGCGAGCAAAATGTCTGTCCCTGTGTGCCCTGTGACTGGCTGGCAACTGGTTCAGGGTGTCCCCTGCCCGCTGCTCGAAGACAGCTGGGATGGGCTCCAGCACCCCCGCAACCCTACTGAGGATAAGCGGTGCAGATAATGAATGAATGAATATTAAATGTAGTTATGGTTAATGTTGTACAATTGTTTGTATTTCCCTAATCTTGTATTGCTTGTTTGGCTCATCAGAAGTGATAGCGTTAAGTTCGCAACACTAATAGTAAATACAAATTTTAGATTAATTGTCAAGACGATTGCACATTCCGAGATTGTTGTTATTTTTGCTCAGGTGCTGAGCATTCTGCATGGTTTAATCTTTTCAAGGTGTCCTTGTAACACGGAATCATGGGGCGAAAGTTGGATCCCACCAACAAGGTGAAGCGAGGGCCAGGGAAGAAAGCCAGAAAACAGCAAGGGGCGGAAACGGAGTTAGTCAAGTTCATAAAAGATGGTGAATATTTGCTTTTTTTTATGGTCATTATACTAATGCAGTGAACCCCCTGGATACAACATGAATTCATTCTGAGGTGGGGATTTCAAATTGAAATTTCTGTATGGTGGGGGATAGAAATGTATGATAATTAGCTTACGCCTTCTGTACCCTCTTTAACTAGGCTTGGGCAAAATGACCAAAATTGTTATCACAATAAAATATGTTTTGCTCCTGAGTGAAATTTGACAAAACCAGGTGCTGTTTTAACCAATCTTTAATGTCAGAACAATGACGCGTTGTGACAAAGTACTACACAGCATTTCACGAATAATTATAACTGCGCTCATCCTCTTGCTTCTCCCTTTAGCATGATCTCAAGTCTTGGGATCCGTAGCTAAACAAATGGAAGTTATTTACATGCAATCCTGAATGAGCAAACAGTAAGAAAAGAAGCATCGTGAGAGATAGATTGGATATTGGTGCATCTTTATTTTCATGATGCCATGGCGCAAACTAATAGCAGACAAGCTTTTTATATTACATCGACCAATAGCAAACGGGAATTTTACAGGCATAACCCCTCATACGCACGAACTGAGTAAAGTTTCAATTTTATACGTTTTTTTGGCACATGAAATAATTTGTTGATGTTGAATAGTAGGACAAATGCTGTAAAAAGAAGCCGAAAATATTTTATTCCACGCTGTTGAGTGAAACCATTGTAAGGTGGTGACGCTGTACCGGGGGAGCTACTGTAAAAATTCAATGATGATGGATTCACGAGTTGCACTGTTTTTCACTTGCATTTGAATGTCTTTTTTTTTTTTATTCCTGTAGATGAATCTGAGTCCAAACGTTTGTCAAGAAGAGCCAGGAAAAGGTAAAAGATATTGGGATGACTTAAAATAATTTTTCTGTAACTGATCACCTATATCTTACCTATTAATATTGCGATATAATTTAACAGGAATGCCAAAAGAGTCAGCGAAAAGTTAACCAAGGCAAAACCTGCTGTTAAAGAGCAGGCTAAGGAGGGTATGATTTTTCATATTAATCGTGTTTTTCTGTTTTTTTGTCTGTTTTAATGCCTTCACTTTGTCGTTGAAGGCTTCACCGACGAGAACAGTAAATGGCTGAAGCCGGCCAAAAGGAAGCGCGAAGTAGACAGCGAGGACGACAGCGAGAACGAAAGCGAGGATGACAGCGAGGAGCACTGGGAGGACGAAAGCGATCTCGATGAATCCAAGGCAGAAGTTGAAGCGCCGCAGCTGAAAAAGGAAGGGAAAAAACAAACAAAGCTGAACACACAACTTGGAATAAAAGAACTGGAGGACGAGGATGACGATGATGAGGACGATAATGAAATGGTCGATGACTATGGTGCACCCGACGAAGAGGAAAGTGACGAGGAGGTACGTGAAATGGAAAGTGTTTAAATATGGTAGACTCCCGGGTTACGGCATTCCTGGTTTACGTCATTTTTTATGTTACGGTGTGGAATAAGATGTTTTTTTGGCCCTTCGTGACAGCATTTTCCCTTCTTTTTCGATGTTTTTACATATAGTTATGCGTGGTACATGCCTCTCGTGTCTCCAAAATGAATTGCTGCTCAACATCATATAAGATAGTGGTCTGCTGTTGGTTTGTGTCACAGCATCATGAAGATGTGTATTTGCTACCGGATGAACTACTTCCCACAATGCCTTCATTTCCATTCAGTTCAGAACTGTGTGTGCCTTGTAAATACATACAATCCAATTTTTTTTTCTTTTGCACTGCATTTATAAGTTATGAGTCCCAAGACTTGCATTGATGTTAAATGTAGAAGCTAAACATGATAACCATGAACACAAAGCTTGTGATTATTAAGAAATTTGACATAGCCATTTTACTTCTGCTCAGTTAAATTTAAACAACGATTAGGGTAATTACTGGGAATAAGGAGGCAATTAAAGCAACAATCTTCTAAGTAAATGACAATCCTCAGAAGTAGAAGTTTTAACCTAAAGCCACTTTCTCCCTCCGCCTAAGAGGTATGATTGTGCCTATAAAAAAAAACTCGGACCCAAACCGGCCCGTGGGTATAAAAGCCAGAACGGCCCAGACCGATAGATTTGATTTTAGGGACAACGTCGAAGTAAACCCAAAGCTGCACTTTAGCACTGCGCGTACGTCAGCGCTGAAGTTCGCGCGGCGCCGAAGTGCACACTTCCTGGGTTTCTACTATATCTAAAAAGAACCCATGGGGAAAATGCACCACAGGCACTAATCCCACTCACTTCATATTTTAGCTTCTTCCTATTGAGCGTGCAGCTAAGAAGCAAAAGAGCATGGAGCAATCTTTGGGTCTTGAAAGTGATGATGACGATGAGGACGACTACGAGGATGCAGAAGACGAGGAGGCTGACCAAGACGAAGCTGGCGATAAGAAAACGGATGCAGAGGAGGAAGAAACGGTTCAGACTAATATAGATGACTTGGATCAATTCAGACTTCCTGCAGTGGAGGAGAGAGAGAAGGAAGGTGAGTGGATATCTCAAGCATGCATACTCAATTCGCGTTGTTGCCCTTTTAAGAATGCAAAGTTTCCGGTTTCGCCAACAAACAGGAGTCCTGCCCATCGACCTGAAGATTATCTACCAAAGACTGAAGGACAACATCGACGTCCTTTGTAATTTCAATGAGAAGAGAGAGCCGGGAAAAAACAGAGCAGAGTACATCTCGCTGCTGAAAAATGATCTTTGCACTTACTACAGCTACAACGAATTCCTCATGGAGAAGATGATGGAGCTCTTTCCCCTTTCTGAGGTGTGTCTAGATTATAGGGCCCTCTGGTGGCCATTTCAACAGATACAGATTCTTTGCATTTCTATGAGTTTATTGGTAAAGTTTAACTTGGTCACGGAAAAGTATAGACTAAAAAAATTGACCAAATTATTACATCACCTTGATTTTAACACAGATGTTTTTCTCATCAATAGCTGGTGGATTTCCTTGAGGCAAATGAAGTCCAAAGACCTGTCACCATTCGTACCAACACATTGAAAACACGAAGGAGGGACCTTGCTCAGGTAAAGTAACTTTTTATTACCAGAATGATAAGATGTAAAAAATGGAATACCTAGATTGATTTTGATGACCTGTTTTATGTGTCATATCCAATTTAGTATGGAATAGAATAGTTGTATTTATTGTCATTGATAACTACATAATGTACCTTGTTTACGAAATTTGGCATAGCACTGCTAGGTAAACATGTAATACAAATAACCATGAAACAAAAAATAATATTGCTTAAATTTGACATAGTTTTAATTGAGCAAACAAAGGGCATGTTGACTGATTTTGTATTTATATTTTCATCCTTTAGGCCCTAATCAACAGAGGAGTAAACTTGGATCCTCTAGGAAAGTGGTCCAAAGTGGGCCTGGTCATTTACGACTCCTCCGTTCCTATCGGTAAGCTCACTCCCTGACAACTTTCGTTTCACCTTCAGACTAAAATCAGATGTTTACATATGAAGTAGACACCGGGATACTACATGAATCCATTCGGAGGTAGGAATAAACATGTGAAATTGCCGTATAGCCGTGGGATAGAAACTTATGGTAATTAGCTGTAGTAGGCCTAATACTATTAATGGGAAAATATGCATATTTATGATTTACTAACATAAAGGAAAATTAAAGGTTTATTTGCTTTTGGTGTGATGTGACTTAACCTGGCACAGGGGAGTTAATGGGTGGATGCAGGGATGAGAAATTGAAATTAAAAATGTATTTAAACTTCTCCATTCAACGATTGTAAGGCCGTGAGAAGATGTTCTTGCTTTATATGCCACCTTATTTTAGTGATTCGTGTGCCTTCTTTGTATTACTAGATAATTGCAAGCTTTGTCTCAGCGGTTATCATGTATTTGCTTCCTTTTTATTTAGCATCACTGCAAGCTTTGAGACCCATAGCAAATAAACACATTACAAATACTACTGGGAGTTCAGACAATAGCATCTCTGCATTTGTTTTGATATTGTGAAGCAAACCAATAACAGACTAGCATATTAGATTTCATTGAAAAATAGCAGACAGGCTTCGGAGAGACATATCACGTTATACATATAAACTGTGCACATTTTGAATTTGATAAATTTTGGTAAAAAGAAAATAATTTGAAGATGATGTCATATAGTGGGAAAATACCTTAGAAAAGACCCCAAAACATTAGTCAACATCATAAGGTGAAAAATGTCGTAAGGTGGGGTCGCTATATCCCGGGCGTCTACTGTATATATGTAATGTATATCCTTCCGATTGTGTTCTGACAGGTGCCACTCCCGAGTACCTGTCTGGTCAGTATATGCTACAAGGCGCCTCCAGCCTTCTCCCAGTCATGGCGCTCTCACCGCAGGAGGGAGAGTCTGTGTTGGACATGAGCTCGGCCCCGGGAGGAAAGACTACCTATATTGGTAAACGATTTAGTTTGCGGTACTCTTGTAGCTATATAGGCATAGGATACATCAAAAGAAAGCTAAAACATCATCTATCGTTTGGGAAAAAAGTACGCATCTAGCTTTTACCATTGTGTAGTCAACAACAATTGAACATTGCTATGTTTCTTGAAGATACTCGTTTCCAAGAAAACTTCCGATTAAAGAGGTTTTTTGTGAAATGATGCATTTCAAGCAAAACTTTCACTTGGGTGCTTTATGTATGTGTGTCTGTGTGTGTGTATGTATGTATATATAGATATATTTAACATCTCTCCATAAACACAAGGGCACTTTCCTTGTTTCCGGTGACGTGATCACATGATTCGGGTCTTCAGGGCGATCGCGGACGTGTACGAAACCTCTCTGTCCCGACAATAAAGAAAGCACTTTATCATATTTTATAAAAAGAACAGAGCTTTGAGGCAGTATTATGTCTGTACTCATATATTTGCTTTCCTCGTCACACTGCGCATACACGGCAAATGGGCCGCGGACACACTGCCATACTGTGTCATGTGCTGATACAGAAACAAAACAAGGCACTAGGTCTGTTGACAAAGATCTAATCAAAGCCACTCCTGCCATCTAGTGGTGACTTATCATACTGAAAACATTCCCAGAGGCCTGATACTCACCGTAGGGCTGCGCCAAAGCCTTTAAAATAGTTTAAAAACAAAGATTTTTTTTTTTTAATGTTTTGGCACTCGGGGACAGGGCTTCTAAAAATGTATGTATACGTTATGACCCTGAATGGTAAATGGTCTGCATTCATATAGCGCTTTTCAAGTCAATCAAGACCTCCCAAAGCACTTTACAATGTGCTTCACACACACTCACACACCATTAGGGGGTCGAATGACATAACAAAGTCGTTCATTGCAGCCCTAATTTCCAGTGACTTTTATTTTCTCCAGAGTTACCACTACTTAGAAAATTGTGGTTTTAATACTTTCTCCCTGCCACAGCTCAGCTGATGAGAAACACGGGGGTCATTGTGGCTAATGACGCCAACGCGGACCGGCTGAAAAGTGTGGTGGGCAACATCCACCGTCTCGGCGTCACCAACACTCTGGTGTGCAATTACGATGGCAGGCAGTTCCCAAAGGTGACGCCATAATAGTTTTCGAGAAACACAAACTGTGTTAAATATACATACATACAATGGTGTGCTAAGATTTGTTGAAATCCAGGTCATGGGTGGCTTCGACAGAGTGTTGCTAGATGCTCCGTGCACGGGTACCGGGGTCATTGCTAAGGACCCTGCTGTGAAGACCAGTAAGGTGAGTAATGAAGTCCTGAGATGCTTTTGTAGTTATTGGTAATTAGCTGTTATTTTTTGTTCAAAGCCCTAGTATGTATAACATAGTTACCCGTTGTTGTGTAAAAATACCCCATTCATTAGAATCCGGAGTCGGCAACCAAATATGTTGAAAGAGCCATATTGGACCGCAAAAACGAATTTAGGTCAGCAAAAAATTAAAAGCCTCATATAAGCCTTATAATTAATGCAACACATGCTCTATGTATCTACAGTATATTTGCTATATTAACTTGCTGTCAATGGGGCTGAGATGGATGCAACACATCCTGTGGCGAATAATGCACCATGTGACTACTCTGTTGTAGGATTTCGCCTCAAGTTTAACCTTCATTACAATATTAATGAACAACAGTATGTTTTATTGCTTTGATAAAATTGAAGAAATAAAATAAAGAAATCCAATATTTGACATAATTTTTATTACGAAGATTTGATAAAACAACAACAAAATGGAACATGCCCCTTATTTAATATTATTTTTTTTATTAAAGCTTTCTTTTTCTTCAGTGTCACTTGCCTTCCACAGCTTATCATGCTAATGACCGTCACAGGGTTCCGTGATTCAGACTTCTTGAGCTTTGTCACATTTTATCTTTTGCTAGTTTTTTTTAGTAGCTGCGAAGCTTTACACCAGTTCTGACCAACTCCGGCTTTTGGCTCTTTTTAGCCGCTCTGGGTGTATCCAGCTCGCTCAGTCTTTCATGTCAGTCACTTGTTGAAATTCATCCTTGCTCACACGAGAAAATATGGAAGTAGCCTACCGACTTTTTCCAAGCTGTATTGTGACTTGTGTCTTCTTTAAATGCACTCTTCAGGCCCACTAACTTTAATTTGAAGGCAGTCTTGCATTCCAAACTTACAAGGTGTGTTTCCCCTGAAAGAATGAAGTGGACATCAAGCGTTCCTCCCACTTGCAGAAAGAATTGATTCTGTCGGCCATCGACTCTGTTAACGCGAACTCTACAACGGGAGGCTATCTGGTCTACTGCACGTGCTCCATCATGGTTTGTGGTCTTTCCACGGACTTTTGAGAATATAGGTCTGGTTAGCGTGACAAAAAATGTGTGCTTCTAGATGGAGGAAAACGAATGGGTGGTAGACTACGCTTTAAAGAAAAGGAATGTCAAATTGGTCCCCACAGGACTGGATTTTGGCACAGAGGGCTTCACCAGGTAACAAGAGTTTTTATGTTTATTTAATGGTTATGCATTTTTCTTTTAAGCAAGGCTGTAGATACTTTTTATCAAACATGTAAAATAAATCAAGTAATACATATGAATTATCTACATATTGCAATGTTTTTGACTCTTGATAGACACTCTACAAGGCAATCAGTCTAGAACGTTACCGAATGTGGGTATGGTTGAACCCGGTAACGTAAAAAATTTATACCACCTCCTTCTCTTGAATGCATCCTGGTTATTCAGAAATGCAGAAGAAATCTGACCTGAGATTACCATTTAGTAAATGTTCATTTAGTATTTAAACAATGTTGACATTGACGTGTAAGAATTGTTTTTGCCTCTAAAAACAGTTACCCTTTTTTTCTTGAACTGTAAAAAGTTCACACATTTTGAAAAATATATGGGTATTAAAAGTATTGTATTGAACTGTAAATTGGGAACGGTAGACCACAAATGCCCCCTTATCATTGTTTTGACAACATTAAGTTAATCAATCTAAATAGATTGCATAGACAATAACACTTATTGTTAGACTGCATTACTCCAATAGTGGGGGGAGGGGGGGGGGAGTTTTTAAGGGTTATTGTTCTATTTTCTTTATTAATTATCCATTATCCGTTATCGGTCAGTTCATAATACGCTACAAAGCCAAGGAGCCGGGACTCTTACTCTCAGCCAAAAGGCCAAGCTAAGGTCCTAGTCTTAAAGCCTTGTTGCGATCATTGCGAATGCACCGTTCCCAGAGGTACTGCAATACCGGGCCGATGCGTGGAGTGGACAGAGCAAGCTCTTATTCCATCTCCGGATTGCAAAAATGAGTGTAATTGCACCGTTGTAGGTACTACAACCCCTAACGAACACATGTCGTTATAGTTAGAATCTCATTCATGCTGAAAATACACAGCACCACAGTCAGCTCAAAAACTATAGAAGTGATCCCTAAGTCAAAAACTATAGAAATGATCCCTAAGAGTATAGTCTTGGCCGTAAGGACATGCGAGGCCTTCTCTGTTGCCTCAAAAATATCTATATTATGTGATGTTACTTATATTTTGTCCATCTATACTTATTAATGAATGGTGCTGTTTTTTTTTTTTTCGTTTTTTTTTTTCCTTTGCCTAAATAAATAAAACAAATTATATTATAGAAGACAGTAATTCCAAATTGTTTGTCAGCTTCCTTTCATTGCTTCTCCTCTGCATGCGCCGCTCGAAGACCTGTGCTTTCATATACAATCATTTAACCAATCACATTTTAGGATTACGTGTTGCTAGGCTCAGGAATCTGCCCAGAGGCCTGCAATATTTTTTGCGAAGGCCACTAAATCTCTGTTGGCTCAGCCAATCAAATTTCAAATTGGTTCAATTTGGATTTTGGAAGGCCGAGAACGTTACCGCTTTCAAAAACATAGGGTCTGCTAATTCACTAAAACGATCGAGCCAACTGCCCGCCGTTTTTATTGGTGCGGTTTTTATGTGTCGCAGCTGTAGCAGCAATAAAGGTTTTAATAGCTTTAAAATGGTTATTCAGATTAGTATTGACTTTAAATAAAGGGAAAATAAAGCCGAAAAATATGAAGAAAGGGGGAGGGGGGTGACAAAAAGTCAGGTTTTGGAGGGGGTCCCCTTAATCAGTATATTACCAATAATAATGTAACATTTTGCAAAAAATGACTATAATTTTGAAAAAAAAATCTATTTTACTAAATTCTAGTAGCATTTTTTTTACTCTAGCACAATATGTCGCTGTTAACTGTATAATTAGATAGATAGATAGATACTTTGTTCATCCCCGAAGGGAAATTCACATTTCCAGCAGCATCCCTGAGCTGAGAACAATCGAGAACAATCGAAAATAACACGGGAGCTGCTGGAGTGGCTGCCATTCGTGACGGCGCCGGAAGAAAAGATTCAATTTGAATCATGTACAAACAAACAAACAAACAAAATATTCATGTTTCAATAAGTGGAGTGTTAATAAAATGGGGGGAAAATAATTTCTGATACTGATATAACCAGGTAAAACTAATTTTAAGTTACCTGTCCAAATGAATGTTGTGCCATCTCACCTTTCCCACTCTCTCATCTCACCTTTCCCACTCTCTCTCCTCTCACCTTTCCCACTCTCTCTCCTGCTGCTCGCTCCTGAAACTAATACTTACCTCTTTGTGTATTGTGCAGTCCCTTCTCAAGTTTCTAGACTACCATCCCCTGATCTAAAACCTACATGAGGGCAAGGAAAAACTCAAAAACATCAATAGTTGACTAACAAAATTATGGACCGTTGTGTCGTAAACTATTTTTCTTTTTCTCTGACTTTATCGATCTCGTCCATTAAAGCTACTCGCCGGTTCAGTTGGTTATAGCATCTCCCCATAACCCCCAACCCACCTTTCCACGGCAAACCATGCATTACTGAAAAATAGAATTACATAAAAACAAATGAACAGCATCCAAACTGATCAGCAATATTAACTCAAGAACACGATGTTTGAAAAAAAAAACCTTTAAGCTACAAAACAATATAAGTTTATGAGTCCTGATTTTTTTAACTCAAAGATGATGTCTGAATGTTCTCATTGCAATGGCTGCTATAAACGTCAAAGGTCCTTTTTTATATTAAATGCCATCGATGGCTGTGGTCTTGAGTTTATTGGGTTTTTTTTTTTTTAGAAAGGCGGTAAAAGAGCAAATACTGAATGGAATTTAATGTATTGTCATTGCACAAATATTGCAGAGTATTACATTGTGTGGCTGCAATTTGTATTCATCATACTGTCGCACTCTCATTTTGATGCCCACAAACGCATCTGACGTTTTGCATTCTCTCAGGTTTAGGGAGCGTCGGTTCCATCCCACCCTACGGCTCACCAAACGTTTTTATCCCCACTCCCACAACATGGATGGCTTTTTTGTGGCCAAGTTTAAAAAATTCTCCAATGTGATTCCGAATGCGCCAACAAAGAATGGTAAATGCTCCTCACCAAAATAAATGCCAGCTTTCGTGATACAAAATAGTGGACGAATGATCAATTTTTTTTTTCATAATACAGAAGAAGACACAGGTGCTTCTGAGGCGACAGAGGTCAATGAGTCTAAAGAAAAAGTGGATGAAACCGACAAGACAAAGAAGGACTTCCCTGGCAAAACTGGCACGCCGCAGCAGCAGGTCAAGACAAACGGTATCCCAGCCAAAAAAGGGCTGAAATTCCAGAATAAAGGCAAAAAGAACTCGCCTAGTGGACCAAAAAAAGCAAAGATTGCTAAGATGGATGGAGAGTTTGAAGTTGGCTCTAAGGTCAATAAGCCTGCCACACCTGATAAAAAAGCAGCGAAAACAAAAGCTGGGCAGAAGATTGGGAGCAGATTTGAAAAGAAGCAGGCTAACACAAGAAAAACACCCATGAAAGCGAAGAATAGAATGGGAAAGAAGAATAAGTTCAACAAAAAGTTTAAACATAAACGAGCAACATTATAAGCATTATAATGAGATGGTCAGGTAAAAAAAATGTGGGTGGGGTTGTCAAATCTTTTCACAAACAATTTGAAAATGCAGAGGTGTTTTGTGTTAGATCTTCTTTTGTATAATTAAATACAATTCGTATTGTTGACTGAAATATGTGATGTCACAATAAATTTTTTAACTGTCCTTAAATCCTTCCACTGTGTTTTTTCTTATTTCTGCAGGAGCTTGCATTTAAGTTCTCATCCAAATTGCCATAAAAATGTTCTTTAATTTTGTATGTTTTTTTCTTTTTCTATTACAGCGCTCATTTACTAAGTTCTGGCCCATGCAAAATTAAGGTTGCATTTCCTAGTGTTAAATTGTAACGGAACAAACTTCCTGCAACTGAAAATGTTAGCTACAATTTTACCCAACACCTATATGTGGAGTTTTTTTTAAAAACGAATATCTATCTACCTAGCTACCCTGGTCATATCCCTCGAGAGGGGTGACTGGCAGCAAGACAAACACATACAAAAACAGAAAAAAATGGGAAAAAGTAGCAAAAAACACGCAATTTTTTTTTGAACCATGGCCAACCTAAATGCCCAAACACCCAAACAAGTTAAGCACCTCGGCACCCAAGTTGGTCATGCTTTCGTCCCTCCAGATGAAACAGGACACAAGAAAGTGGCCATGTCCCTCAAAAAAAAATCCTGTGGTGTGGGGCCCTCCCTAAGACACAGCAAGACAAAGAAAGGGGGGCGGGAGACCGAAAGGTCTCGCGAACCCTAGTTATAGGTTCACTAAATGTGAGAGGATGTGGAAGTAAAGCGACTGAGTGGAAGAAACAGATCGGACGGATGATGACTAAAAGGAAGGTTGATGTGTCAGCCTTGAGTGAAACAAAAACAAATATATTAGTGATTTATTCAAGATTTTACAAAAGCATGTCTTGATAACTGCATATGGTGATTCACAGTCACTTATGTAAATCGCAGAAATATTTGTGGCTCTGCAAAATACATGATTCAGTCTTTTTTTTTTTTTAGAACTGGAGGAATTGTCGAATAGGCTTTTGAAAGTCCGTAAAAATACTTCAAATTTGGCTATGAAAAAGTCGCACAAACCCTGCTAACAGAGGGTCATCAACAGAGCCCAGGAAACCATCGGCTGCTCTCTACCCAGTCTAGAGATTTAGTCAGACATTCACGGATCCCTTAACCGCCAGGGTTGTGCACCACTTCCTGTGGTGTGTTGTGGACATGTACGGCCTGGCCGCACCATCCCTCTCTGGTCAGTTTTTTTGGATAGGGGTTTGTTCCTCCACATGAAACATATAGTAGTGTTTTTTCATGGTTACCATTAGCTGAAGAAGCCGCCTGATCTGACTCAGATACAGCTCCTTCATCATCAGTTTTTCACTCTTTGAAAATACTGTATGCTTGGTGATAAATCAAATTAAAACAGTGCTGGAGGCAGGGGGAGCTTTCTGATCGGACTCCGATACAGCACTTCCATACGGTCGCTGTTGTTTTTTTTTGTTTATAGCGTCATCTCGCTCTTGAGAGAAAAATCTGACCTCAGCATTGATGGGCAGCGACGTGTGATATTTCTGATACGTGATCCTAAATTACTACAGTATACTAAACGTTCGCCAGCTTAACATTACCAGGAAAATGCCTACTTTTTCGGTTGTCCTTCTTGATGGGCGTGCAACACGTAATGCTTCATTCTTCCATAATAAGTACTCACTTCATATTTGTTCAAAAAACATGATGAAATACATATGGGGCGGAACGGCGGCTGAGTGGTTAGCGCCTCCGCGGCACAGTTCTTAGGTCATGAGATCGAACCTCCTGTGAGGAGTTTGCATGTTCTCCCCGTGCTTGTGTGGGTTTCCTCCGGGCACTCCGGTTTCCTCCCACATTTCATAAACAGGAATTTCAGGTTAATTGGCTAGTTCAAATTGTCCCTAGGTGTGAATGAGCGAGTGAATTGTCCATCTTTGTGTGCCTTGCAACTGGCTGGAAACTAGTTTAGGGTGTCCCCTCCCCACTGCCCAAAGATGGCTCGGATGGGCTTCAGCACCCCCGTGGCCCTACTGAGGATAAGCAGTGCAGATAATGTATGGATGGAAATACATATGACTGATTTGTGAAAATTATAATTAATATTCTTATGTAGAGGTGCTGCTAATATATCGAGTGATTGACAGTCAGGGTTGGATAGGGTTACTTTAACTGGATTACTTTCAATTACTTTTGGATTACTCCAATACCAAATATGCTAATAAAAGACAAAAGAAACTAAATATGAATAAAATGACTACATTTTGTGCAGGCTTGGGGAGTAACGGAATACATGGAACGGCAAAAATGATGTTGGCAAGCTGTTTGGATTTATTTTCATTTTGTTTCTGTCGCATTTTATGTTAGTTTTGCCGGTGAACAAAGAGATCAAAGCCAGGAGAGAACGCTTACCACGTGTTGTGAGTCATAATTTTATTAATATTTAGTTGATTTTGTCTTTTATCAGCATATTTGGTATTGGAGTAATCCAAAAGTAATTGAAAGTAATCCAGTTAAAGTAACCCTACCCAACCCTGGTGACAGTTATATATTTTAATCCTTCAGATGCCATTGGAATTTCCCTTTTTTGAATCCTTACAATTCCTGCATTCTTCGGCAAATATTTGCCAATTTTAAATCCCACCTCGACTGATGTATGATTATCTTGGTGAAACACGTTTCACTAACCTCCAGAAAGAAACACATCAGCTCCTTTAAACAAGCTCAGGGATTGTTTCTTCCACAAAACAGTCACTACACCAAACAAGCACACAAACCTATGGAGAAATGTCTTGTTAATGCATAGAATACTCAAATTTATATTCATGTTTTAGTTCTTTACTCTTGTGTTTGCACAATGATGCTGCGGTAGTGATTGTCTGACGCCCCTAAAACTTAGGATGGTGTACAAGCAGTATCTTGTTAATATTGCCTACATGTTCTAATCATTTTTAATTGTTTATTATTTATTTCAATTTCTGTCCCCCCTCATTTACTTTAGAGGGCCACATTTATTGTATTCTAAAGCAAATTACTAGAACTGCCTTCTTCCATCTTCGCAACATTGCTAAAATCCGTTCAATACTGTCTCAGTCTGATGCGGAAACAATAATTCATGCATTTGTTACCTCCCGTCTCGACTACTGTAATGCACTACTTTCCGGTCTCCCGAAGTCCAGAATCAAGTCTCTTCAGCTAGTACAAAATGCCGCAGCGAGGCTTTTAACTAGGACAAAAAAGTACGATCACATAACACCGATTTTGGCTAACCTGCATTGGCTCCCAGTTAGCCAAAGATGTGACTTCAAAGTTCTCTTAGTACTGTACAAAATCATACATGGACTTGCTCCCTCTTATCTTTCAGATCTGATCTGCCGCTATGTCCCGGTCCGAAGCCTGCGATCTGAGAGTGCCGGTCTTCTGGTGATCCCGAGAGCAAAGAGGTCTTCTGCTGGTTCGAGAGCGTTCTCCATCCGGGCACCGGCGCTGTGGAATGCTCTTCCCCCTGAGATCCGATCTGCAACCTCAGTGGAAATGTTTAAATCTAAACTTAAAACTCACCTCTACTCTATTGCATACGAATAACCTACTCCTCTTGTCGGTTGACAATAGTCTGTGTAATATAGTGTAACAATCTGTGAAGCCCTTTGAGACTCTTCGTGATTTAGGGCTATACAAAAATAAATGACTTGACTTGACTTGACTATTCACATCAACAGCAAAATCTTCCCTCCGCGTCAGTTGTGTGGAAACAACCAATCAGAGGCGAGCTCAACTCACCGGAAGTTGCCTTGTTTACATTTTCCAAAATGGCTGCGGGGATGTATTTGGAGCATTATTTGGACAGTAAGCTATTATTTCGAGTTAATACGCACGGGTGCCTATGTAGTAAACTAATTACTGTTCGCATATTATTTTATTGATATCCTGGTATAAAAAAAGTGCTTTACGTGAACCAAAAACGCGTTTCGTAATCTCTGACAGACTCCGGCTCGGTCTATTTGCTGGATTGTAAGCAAAGCATCACCGAAATGGCGACGACACACGTTCAATTTCTCGTGCATTTGAAAACTATCCTAAATCTTGCACATTTGGCATGGTCTTGCTGTATTTCATGCGAATGTTCATGACAAATATGTCTATGGGTCTGCTAGTAAACTGGAGTGATTTCACGCCCAGCACTAGACTTCCGATTTTGGGATAAATCTGGTCCGTTCCGTTGTACTAACAAACATATACGTCTAAGATTATGATGCAATTAGCCTATCCAATGTGGACAAAATACAGTCCTAAAATTTGTTGGCGTGTTTAACCAGTCCCCGACTTATTTTGATCGTTGCACTTCGGGCTAATGTGGTCCCTTGAAGACGTTAGATCAGTGGCTCTCAACTGGTTGGATTTCAGGACCCACAAAAATGACTAACTGCGACCCTAACCAAGTAAACATTCAAATTCTCAAACGAAAGGATTGTTTAGTTAAAAGCAGAGAGAAAGGATTGTTCAGTTAAAAGCAGAGAGGATTGTTCAGTTAAAAGCAGAGATATTAAGTTGCATTCACCTTTTCCCCAAAACACAACAACTAGCAAAACCAAAACAACTTCAAGTACAGTACATTCTCTCATACAAATCTAGATCACACATAAGCGACCACCTAGAACCATTTTAAAATAGTCACATACTAATATAAATTCAAAATATTAATAAATACTGTGACTAAACATTGCTAAATATTCGATAATGTCGTTGATAAATATGAGTACGTATAGACCGGGTGGAAACATGTTGGCCTGGAGAGAATGGGTGGCATCCGGCGTAATGACCCTCAATCATGCGCGACACAAGGGTTCACAGTCACTCTGTTTATTGCCTGCATTCAGTAAACAAAACAATACAAAAGTCAGGGCATCTGTTCACGACTGCAATCATCTTCAGCGCAATGCAAGCGCTGAAGCCCATAAATGCCAAACGAAAAAGACAGTCGCAGACGCCCATTACCTAACAATTGAATGAGGTACCGGGATTTTAACAGTAATAGAACAAAAACACAGATTTTGTGAGGATTCAAAATAACATTCAAAACAATCACATTTCAACTCTGTTACACCGGCTGTACTTGCCCATGACACACCACAGGAAATTGTGCCCCTACAGCCCTAATGGTTAAGGGATCCAACCAACCAATACTGTTAAAAAGCTAATAGTATTACAATTTAAACCATTCGCTGTACCGTCCAGCAGCACTTCAATGACAGACACTTGTACACCATTTTCACATTTTGCAATTGTTTCCTTCTTCGACTCAGTCATTGTCAATGTCTTCTCCTTTTTCTCCCCCCTTATCACTGACTTCCTTGGGGCCCATTGTTGTAGGCAGAAGAGGGAAATAAAACCAATAAAATCACAATAAAATGAGATGTGTTCCCTCTTAAATGAGCCGATTGACGGAATAGTAAGAAAAGATCGAGCAGGGCTTTATAACCATCTACTGTGGTAATCATGTGGTGTAACTGACCCCGCATATTTTCTTCTTAGCATTACTTCCTTATTTCCTAATAATTGTCCTGAAAACAAATCCCCAACCCACCAGTTGAGAGACACTGATTTAGACGATAAATGCAAGTTTACAATTACGTTGTATTCACGCCATTGAACGTGGACCAAATATTTTCCCAAATTAGTCATATCTAGTATTACGCCCCCCCAAAAGTCGTCTTTTCAACGTCTGAAAATAAATATAATATCACAAGGTATCTCTTTGTTGCAACCGTGGCTTCTTTTTAACGTGTTTACAACCAATTTTTGGATGAGCTAGTCTTTTTGGTTTTCTGTCTCCATTCCAAAATCCATCTTGATTTTTGTGTCGCACCAGGTATAGAAAATCTGCCGTTCGAGTTGCAGAGGAACTTCAATTTGATGCGAGATTTAGACCAACGCACAGAAGGTGAGAATTGATTAACGTTCGATATTCTGTTAGTGCGTAAAGTCTAACTGTGTAAAATGATGGTGAACTTTTATAAACCATTGTACAGTGTTAAACCAGGATACAACAGTAATTCGTACTAAGGTGGGGATCGTAGAGTCATATCACCGTATATCTTTGGGTTTACTGTATTGTGTGAAAAAAAAAAAAAAAAATATATATATATATATAGATATATATATAGCCATTTAACTAGTCAGTGTGACTTTAAAATACGTCTCTTTCCTACAGATCTCAAAGGACAGATTGACTCTCTCGCAAAAGAATACACATCAAATGCGCGGACTCTTTCCTCCGAGCAAAAGCTATCCATCCTTAGACAAATCCAGCAGTCGTACAGCAAATGCAAAGAGTTTGGCGACGACAAGGTGCAACTGGCCATGCAGACCTACGAGATGGTTTGTACCCACTGTGATATTACGATGCTACAGTAGAGCCCGTGATACGACTTTGCTGGGGATTGTAAAGTGAAATTGATGTTTACCTAGGAATAGAAAACAATAATAATGCATAGCTAATGCATTCTAAACCTCCAGTAGCCCAGATAACAATAAAATAACAAAATAACTTATAGTAAATACTAACTTTTGTGTAATACAGGGAGTGCAGAATTATTAGGCAAATGAGTATTTTGACCACATCATCCTCTTTATGCATGTTGTCTTACTCCAAGCTGTATAGGCTCGAAAGCCTACTACCAATTAAGCATATCAGGTGATGTGCATCTCTGTAATGAGAAGGGCTGTGGTCTAATGACATCAACACCCTATATCAGGTGTGCATAATTATTAGGCAACTTCCTTTCCTTTGGCAAAATGGGTCAGAAGAGGGACTTGACAGGCTCTGAAAAGTCAAAAATAGTGAGATATCTTGCAGAGGGATGCAGCACTCTTAAAATTGCCAAGCTTCTGAAGCGTGATCATCGAACAATCAATCGTTACATTCAAAATAGTCAACAGGGTCGCAAGAAGCGTGTAGAAAAACCAAGGCGCAAAATAACTGCCCGTGAACTGAGAAAAGTCAAGCGTACAACTGCCAAGATGCCACTTGCCACCAGTTTTGCCATATTTCAGAGCTGCAACATCACTGGAGTGCCCAAAAGCACAAGGTGTGCAATACTCAGAGACATGGCCAAGGTAAGAAAGGCTGAAAAACGACCACCACTGAACAAGACACACAAGCTGAAACGTCAAGACTGGGCCAAGAAAAATCTCAAGACGGATTTTTCTAAGGTTTTATGGACTGATGAAATGAGAGTGAGTCTTGATGGGCCAGATGGATGGGCCCGTGGCTGGATCGGTAAAGGGCAGAGAGCTCCAGTCCGCCTCAGACGCCAGCAAGGTGGAGGTGGGGTACTGGTATGGGCTGGTATCATCAAAGATGAGCTTGTGGGGCCTTTTCGGGTTGAGGATGGACTCAAGCTCAACTCCCAGTCCTACTGCCAGTTTCTGGAAGACACCTTCTTCAAGCAGTGGTACAGGAAGAAGTCCGCATCCTTCAAGAAAAATATGATTTTCATGCAGGACAACGCTCCATCACACGCATCCAAGTACTCCACAGCGTGGCTGGCAAGAAAGGGTCTAAAAGAAGAAAAACTAATGACATGGCCTCCTTGTTCACCTGATCTGAACCCCATAGAGAACCTGTGGTCCCTCATCAAATGTGAGATTTACAAGGAGGGAAAACAGTACACCTCTCTGAACAGTGTCTGGGAGGCTGTGGTTGCTGCTGCACGCAATGTTGATCGTGAACAGATCAAAGCACTGACAGAATCCATGGATGGCAGGCTTTTGAGTGTCCTTGCAAAGAAAGGTGGCTATATTGGTCACTGATTTGTTTTTGTTTTGTTTTTGAATGTCAGAAATGTATATTTGTGAATGTTGAGCTGTTATATTGGTTTCCCTGATGAAAATAAATAATTGAAATGGGTATACATTTGTTTTTTGTTAAGTTGCCTAATAATTATGCACAGTAATAGTCACCTGCACACACAGATATCCTCCTAAAATAGCTAAAACTAAAAAAGCCCCATTCCAACTTCCGAAATATTCAGCTTTGATATTAATGAGACTTTTGGGTTCATTAAGAACATGGTTGTTGTTCAATAATAAAATTAATCCTCAAAAATACAACTTGCCTAATAATTCTGCACTCCCTGTATACATTACTTCAAAAGACTCCTTGTTCATAATAATCGTCCCGGTCATCAATATTTACAGCCAAATTTCTTCGCAGGCATAAGTATGCCTGTGCCTTCTGAATTTATCTTGATAATCGCAAGCTTCCTGTCCAAGGTTATTATGTTAGGACTTTTACCTTCAGCATGTCCTGGGCCCCATAGCTAAATGTGGCACCAAAAATTGCATTGCTGTTATCCCCTTGTTTTTTGCAGGGACCAAAACCCCTCATGCTATGCGAAATTCTGTGAAGTAGCCCCCCCGACCCCTGTCTTTACATGCGCTTTACAGCCTGTGGAAAATGGCTGTCGGCCAGTCTTGATGTTCTGGCCTGTATTGACTGGAATCTCCTCCCTGGAGGGAGCAGGTGGAAAAGTTGGTGAGCAGGATGGTGCTAGTCCTGGAGTATGTTGTGGACTCTTCTGAGACAGCAAGTCGTATAGGTGGTGCTGATCTCAGTAGAGTTGTTCCCATAATTCTCCCGGCAGCTTTCACCACCGGCTGGGACGCCTGCTGGGCAGCCTAAGTATAGCTGGCATCCATACATCAGTACACTGCTGATGGCACAGTTGTAGAAGTTTACCATTTAAAGCTCTGAAGATATGAGTGTTCCTCAGCTTCCTCAGGTAGTAGAGGCGCTGTTGTGCTGAAACAACATGGTCCCCCTGGACAGGACTTCAGTCACTGTTAAAACAGGAATTTAAAACTTCTCACCCTTCCCAGTAGAGTAGCAGACTAAGAACGAATGCTTGAGGGACTCCGGTGTTGATGACCAGGGTGAAAGAGGTATTTGTTCCCACCCTGACCCGCTGTGTGCGGTCTGTCAGGAAATCCACAGTCCAATTGCTCAGGGCAGTGTTGATTCCCAGTAGTTGAAGTTTGGACTAGAGTTTAAAAGCCGTGCTGTAGTCCACAAACATCAGCTGTTCATTGGTGTTTCTGTGCTCCAGATGCTCCAGTAATTTGTGCATCACCGTGCACCTGAGTTGACTGGTTTTCCCTGTATGCAAATTTGTGTGGGTTCAGAAAGGGGATATAGGGCAGCTTTTATGTGTATGATAACCAGAATGACACGCCTCATAACTAAAGTGCCTTCTACCGGTCCCTACTTACAGCAATATGGCATTGGGAATAATGGATCGCGGCCAGATGGGTGCAGTTGATTTTTGTTAGAGATAACAGCAAAAAGGGCCACCAGGCCTGACAAAAGTGTGGTCTGCTGGTCCTCGCTCACAGCAATATGCAATCGGAGATAATAGATCACTGCCACCTGAGTGCAGTTCGAACAGCAGAAAAGAGCCGCCGGGCTTGACAAAAATGCGCACTGGGGGCCCCACTCTTAGCAATCAATATATGATCAGGGATAATGAATTGCAAAGTACAAAGTATGACGTGAGAAATTGCAGCATTTGAGGAAATTGCCATTTAAAGCATCTCATTCAACACCGTAGCATGAATAGCATGAAAATATCAATAGGTGGGGTTCACCTTATGCCGGGGGTCTACCGTACTTTATAATCATGTATCATACTCTCATGGTAAGGTGGACAAGCACATTAGACGCCTGGATACAGACTTGGCCCGTTTTGAAGCTGACCTGAAGGAAAAACAGATTGAGAGCACGGATTATGACTCCGCCTCAAGTAAAGGAAAAAAAGGTATGCCAGTTGCCTGATCCGTCAATAATTCACAGACGGATCATCCAACATGTGTCTTTGCAGTTGACACCAGACAGAAGGAAAAGAAATCTGCCAAAACGAGATCCAAAGTCAAGAGCTCCGATGAAGACGGCAGTCCCAAGAGCGCCCAGAAGAAAGTCAAACTCCTTCAAACGTATACTTGGTTTTAATATGGTCACATTATAGCTTATGGAGCCAAATATATTTTTCATTTTTTGCACCTTCAGGGGTGAGTTTAACAGCCCATCAACCAACTTTGGAAACGTGCACCCATCCGATGTGCTCGATATGCCAGTGGACCCCAACGAGCCTACCTACTGTCTGTGCCATCAAGTTTCATATGGCGAAATGATCGGCTGTGACAACACTGATGTGAGTGTTCTTTGCTTCAAACATAATTGAATTATTTTTTTTCTTTACCAAATTGATATGTAGTAAATCCCCGGGATATGACCTGAATCCGTACTGGTGTGGGAATCAGAAGGTGAAATTGCTGCATGACTTGTGGTTAGAAACCTATGCTAATGGGGTAATGCAATCATTCCGAACCCCAGATTCCCTCGATAAAAGCTTAAAAATAACAAATAGTATATTCTAAGTACTACTTATGTGTAGTATCTTTTCCCCATGGCCATCACTACCTCAAACAAGCATGTAAAACCGTGAAAATAGATATATCTTGCTAGTTGAGAAAAGCTTTTGCTGCTTAATATAATTGCACCACTAATTGCACTACTATTACGAAGGGAAATTTTGCTTACAACTTAAGCTAGTCTCCAAATATTTTTGGCAATCTCGTTTGTTTCTTGGAGTGTTATGACTAATCTCGCAATGTTCACTACATCATCAATGACAAGAAAGACTATTCAATATATAATAAATGAAATATATATATATATATAAATATATATATATATATATATATATATATATATATATATATTTGTGTGTGTGTGAGAGAGAGAGAGAGAGAGAGAGAGAGAGAGAGAGAGATTAAATAACATAGTATTTATATATTTAAAGTAAAAAGGAAATGTCATTACCTTTGGGGCAACTTGACCAGAGCTGGTAGATGAAGAGGGGGACGGAGACAGCGGATTGCAATAAAATATCATTTTTAAAACTTCCACTTGTGGCCCTCAGTTTTCTTTGTTGCTTTAAGTGCTTCCTTATTCTTAATAGTTGCCCGGATCGTTGATTGGTTATGGCCATGCATGTAAGCGTGGGTAGTCATATTTCTTCATATTTTTGGATAATTAAAGGCTTTGTTCCGTGGTTATGTTTTCATTGCAAATCTTGGATCGGTTGTTAAAAAATACAATACAAAAATAATAAATTATCGGTGAATCTTAGTCTTTACGAAGCGCAAAGGATTCTGAACTGAAGAGAAAGGCATGTGGGAGGTAGCTCAGCCAATGGCATATTAACACCTTCATGATGCTGTGATGCAAACCAATATCAGACAAGAATTTTAAATTACTTAGACCATTAGGAGACAGGCATATATGAGACGTAACCTCTTCCTACGCACAAACAACCGCAAAGTTTGCATTATGTACGTTAGTGGACATGTGAAATAGTTTGATGCTGATGTCATATAGTGGGGAAATGTCTTTAAAATGGGCATGGGGAAAAAAAAAATCTAATTTTCTCTCAGTAAAATGAACGATATCAGGTTTATTGTGTTTGACATATTTCACTGCACACGGGCCTTTAATATGATTCATTCAGATGCTTTTTATGGACGAATGTTGTGGTAAGTATAAAAAAATGACAATCATTTTAATAAGGTCACGAATGACACAATCGCGGATTTATTACACACACAAACAAGTTGAAATGTTATGTTGTATTTATTGTAAGCTTTCATTAAAGTAGAATGTTTTTCCTTTCCAGTGCTCCATTGAGTGGTTCCATTTTGCATGTGTGGGTCTAACCACCAAACCACGAGGCAAATGGTAAGAAATGTAAAGCTCTAGCGTGCATTATATAACGGACCCTAGTGATGTATAAATACTTAATTCATTTAAATAAATACTATTGATTCCAATAATAAGCAAAATGCATTTACTATTTTATTAAATGTGATTTTAGGAATTTGAAATGACATACATATCTCAAATCTTACTCCTACGCTAGCCCGAATGACCATTTTGCCAAGGCAGCTTGTCCTGGTGGTGCTTTGAGTCCTGTGTATGATGGTCACCTAGTTCAGTGATTCATGCATCCTTGCCTTTTTTTCCCACTGATTACACCTCTATCCATTCATGGTAGCAACCTGGCTGCAGGCTACGACTCGCTGCTATTGTTATTGTTAGCTGCTCATGCTTGGTTCTTCCATACCTGAGTCCTGCATTTGATGGTTGCCGAATACCATAATTCATGCATCCTCAAGTCTTTATTTCCCCTCTGTTTCCTTTCTGGTGGCTACTCATGATAGCCACCAGGCTGCAAACTATAGCTGATGGCTTTTGTTGTTTTCAGCTGCTCTTTTGTCTTTCAGTGTCACTCGCCTTCCATGTCTGAGTCCTGCATGTGATAGTTCCCTAGTCATGTAATTCATACATTTGGTGCTCCCCCCCCACTGTTTCCCCTCTCTAGTCACTAATTAGTGGCTCGTTACTGTTAACAGTTCTTGCTCCGTCCTTCAGTGTATCTGGCCCACCACAGCTTTTCATGCAAGTGCTTTCTGAGATTCTGGCATTTTCCAATTTTGTCCCCACTGTTATCGTCTCTAGCCACTCATAATTACCACTTGCGCTGCTAGCAGCTTTTGTTAGTTGCTAAATAATTAGCTGGTAAACATTGTTTGCTTCATCCTTCAGTGTCACCATCCTTGGCTGGTCATGCAAGTGAATGTTGCTTAGTTTTAGGATTTCTGCATATTCTACATTTTTTTCCAAATGTTTTCCTCTTAAGCCACTCATGAAAGCATCTTGGGTGCAGCCTATGGCCCGATGCTTGACAAATTGAATCTTTTACTGGCCTTATTAGTACAGGGTTTGTACGGGTGCTTGAAATCCTTGAAAAGGCCTGGCCTTTAATGTTATGTTTACAAGGATTGAAAAGTCCTTGGATTTTTGGTGAAGTGTCTGTAAATGCTGTCATGTTTCTCAACAAGTCTGCTTAAAAAACTCAGACAAGGCTCTCTGGTGGCTTCACTTTGCCATTGCATTTGTTCTTCCTTCTTGATCCCCTGCAGCTGGCATTAATATGTAAGACATTGTCCTATGAAGCATCATCACCCCAAACGGGTCGTGCCCAAGAGGATAGTTGCGTGCTACACCCAAACATGGCACTATTAAATCTGTATTAATGGAAGGTTTACATATCAACATACATTCTAGACTACAATGACCTCTAGTGGTGATTGTTAAACACTGTCACTTTGAATACTCTTTGACGTATGTGTCCCGTCTTCTTGCAGGTATTGTCCCCGCTGCTCTCAAGACAGAAAAAGAAAATAAAACTCGTCTGTGAACAAACACTGATCCAACGGTGGAACGAAAAACCTTCCCCGTGAATTAGTAGATTTCTTTTATTTTTTGTCTTTCTTAACATGTGGTGCTTCTTTTCTTCTTTTTTTTTGTATTTGGTCTGATGCAGAGTGTGTGATGAATACATGAAGGGGTTTCAAGTGTATTTAAAAGTATTTTCCTCAGTTGCACTGGTGCTTTTATTGCATTTTCTAAAAACGTTCTGTTTGAATATTAAACACTACAACGGGCCCAAATTGTTGTTTTCAATTTGCATGATACTAATACGATTTACATGCGAAATGTAAAACATGCCGTCTATTAATACTTATTATCTTTGTTGTATTACTTTAAGCCCTGGAGAACAAATATGTACGATTTTGTTTGACAGGTTGGAGGACAAAAGTTGCCATCAACGATGCTGCATCGTACATCTCTTACGTAATGGTTTTTTTTAGCATTTGAATGAAGTAATGTTTGGAACGCAAGGCATTTCATGAAAAAATATTGTCATCTATGTAGCTGGAAAATTGGTACAAGGAGGAGGCTGGGTGTGATTGTGTTATCAATCATTTGAATACAGCTACTACCTCAATTTTTTGTCTTGTGTGTAATTTTGTTTCGCTTCTCGTTATAGCTCGAAGTTAGAAATTTTGCGAGATTTGAGACGTCTTCATTGGTGATAACGTTTACAAAAAAGTTAAGTCACAATAGAACTTGAAAAATGACTGAGGCACCACCAAATGTTACTTTCCTGCCTTGCTAAATGTTATTTTTAAACCATTTGTCCTAAAAGATGTGCTGTCAAATCTTTTTCCCATTGTTCATTTATGTAAACATTAAGCAAGATGCAGTATAATAGCAGTAATTTTACTTACTGGTGTACTCTTCAAAAAAAAAGTGCGCGTGTGTGCAGTGGTTAGTGCATGTGCGGCACAGTTCTAAGGTCTTGGGAACCTCCTGTGTGGGTTCAAATCCAGCTACCGGACTTCCGGTGCGGAGTTTGTATGTTCTCCCCGTGCTTGCGTGGGTTTCCTCCGGGCACTCCGGTTTCCTCCCACATTCCAAAGACATGCATTTCAGGTGGATTGGCCGGTCCAAATTGTCCCTAGGTGTGAACGAGCGAGCGAGTTGTCTGTCCCTGTGTACCCTGCGATTGGCTGGCAACCAGTTCAGGGTGTCCACAGCCCGATGATTGCTGGGATGGGCTCCAGCACCCCCGCGACCCTACTGAGGATAAGCGATGCAGCTAATGAGATGAGAGATTATATATATATGTGATTATTATTAAGTTTATTATTATTGAAACTTACCAAATTTAGCTTTAATTTCAACGTCAAAAATACATCGCGTGCGGAAGTGTACGTCATTGGGTAAAGCACCTTTTTTCGTATTTTCCAAATTATTTTAATATAAATCCTTTTTAAATATGTGTACATGTACCCGTTGAAAAACATACAAAAAATGAACTGTGCCGTATGTTTATTATTGCGACCAATTGTCGCTTGAAAGTGACCTCACAACTGCGTCGACGCTTTGGCGCGATGCAGTTCGGATTTGAAAATCTGAAGGCGGTCGTATCTCTGTCCACGGACAGGAAGATTTCCTTTGAAGTATTTTATTCGACGTCGCTGTGAACTACGCAGCCCAAATCGCAGGTAATTTTGTTGTCTGAAACCTGAATGTATGAATAGTTTGTTTTCTTCTACCAAAAGGCGCTGTGAAGTTTTTTTTACCATTAAAGTTATTGTAAATGTCGCTAATGCTAGTTAGCACGCCTGCTTTACGAATGGCGTCTTTGAAGATTTTTCCGAAGACATTTTGGTTTCATACTATAAATTAAACGCTTCCCTCTGTCGGATTTTTAACTTTATGAATTTTTAAAGTTGTATGTAATATGTTTGTTAAATAAAGAAGCCGAAAGGGGCTCCAGTGTTAAACGAGTCGTAGATTTGATCAACTTTTTATTTATTTTTTCATATATATATATATGTGTATTTTGATTCTCCTACAGCGATGTCCTGCGATTTTTTCGTGCCCGTGTGCGTGGGCGACCTGTGCAAAACTGGAGGAATAAATCAGTACGTCGTGCAAGATGTGGTCCCCCCAAAACATATCCCGTCTCATATTAACAGTGAGTTAAATATATATCGTGTGCTTTATAATCCAGAATTGTTTTTAACAACGTAGTGACCATTGTTTACGACGAGATTACATTTAGCACTTCGGGGGGGGGGGTGTTTAAGGGTTATTGATCTATCTTCTTTATTCATTATCCATTATCTGTTATCGGTCAGTTCATAATACGCTACAAAGCCTAGGAGCCGGTGTTGTGCCTCTCAGCCAAAAGGCCAAGCTAAGGTCCTAGCCTTAAAGCCTTGCTGCGATCACTTCAGGGTAAACGCGTAATAAAGACTTAAAACAGAAACAGAGAACGGTAGATGAAAAGAACGTCGGGATAATTGTTCAAATGTATTACAAGGGAGACGTGGATGGATGGTGTTATGAGTGCACTGGAGGAAAGAGATCTAAATGGAGTGGAAGCTAGTGCTCTTGTTAATGATTGAATAGAATAGAATATACCTTTATTATCATTGTTACAAAATGGTTCGAACATATTGTGATAACGAAATTGGACATGGTAATCCAGTTTCACATTTTACTGTGAGGATAAAAAAAAAAAAAGATAATTTACACAAGAAAGTGTGGGCTTGTAGAGGCAGAAGATATTCACTTTGGGTGTTTACATACAGTTTTGGGATTGTAATAGTGCAATATGCCGTAGTGCAAATAAGGCAACATTGTTCAAAGTAAGCATAGGCCTGAATACAATTAGGATTACAATTACTTACTCCATTAGGAATAAGTGGAGAGGTGTTGTAAAAGGATAGTGGTATGTTTGGACGCGTTCTAAGGGATGGGTAGGGCACCCGTACGATGCGGCAGGGGCAAACCAGTGAAAGCTGTCGGGCCCTACTGTTGAACAGAAGAGTGTTGTGTCACCCTGACCCGAGTGACATGGCCGCGTTCTTGTGTCCCGTTTCATCTGGAGGGAAGAAAGCATGACCAACTTGCGTGCCGGGGTGCTTAACTTGTCTGGGTGTTTGGGCATTTTGTTTGGCCATGGTCAAATTTGTGTATTTTTGCTACCCTTTTCTTTGTGTATGTGTTTGTCTTGCTGTCGGTCACCCCTCTCGAGGGATATGACCAGGGTAGATAGATAGTTATTGCCTGGAGACAGGGCTAAGTTGGAAGTGCATTAATAGTGCAATGACGGTTGTTAGCAACACACTTCCCAAATTAGTAGAGAAATAAGATCTGAACAACCATGTTTATTAATTTCCTTAACAGTATTATTGCATTTTTTTTTTTTTTTAATTACCTTCAACTTTCCCCATTTCTACATTTGGAATTCACGTTTAAACTTACAAAGTATGCGGAATGATTTGATTTGTAGTCCATTTTCCCATGACAACCCAACATGACGGGCACTTAAAATCACGGGATCCCTGGAAGCCCCAAATAAATGTCATAATGTGCTTTGTACTGTAGCCTATTTTAACTTGAATAATATAAACAGCACTTTGTGTATTGACTTGATGGATGTTTGTCTCCGTTTGGAAGAAAACAAGACACTCATCTGATTTTTGATTCCATTTTACTCAGGATTCAAAACAGAATTGAGAAGTAAAGGCCCTTTGTGCATTCTGGAACACTTTGACACAGCCTACAGTGTACTACAGTGAGTGTTTGTTTCACTTTTCTTGTGCACCAATTTCAACATTTACAGAATGCAAAACCTCTACTATGTTTAAGAAAACGTGACAAATCCCTGACAAAAATAACACAATGTTCTGCAAAAATATTTGCTAAGCTAGATTTGTGAGACCTTTTTAAGTAATGCTTCAAAATTGAATATTCTAGGAAATAATAAACTTGTATCATTAGATAAAGGACTGCATTTGCTGTACTTTGTCTTAACTCTTGAAGGCATGCCAACTCTCTGGACCCCGGTGTCAAAGTGGACACTCTTGATTTGCTGGTGCAAGGTTAGAATGACAATTTCCTCATCAAAAACACCACAAAATGTTGGTAGATTTTACATTTTACCATTGTATTCTTTATCCCAGTTGTCAGCAGTCTGTCTCAATCCCTGCCCTCGATGCTCCTATCCACCTCAGTTTCTACGGAGGAGCGAAAAGATAAACTCAATGCCGTGAAGATGAGCGTCTTCTTGCTCTGCAAAATCACGGAGAGTCTTGAAAGTGACTCTTACAGGCAGAGCTTTATTGCGGCACCTGGAAAGGTTTGACTTTTTTATTTTTTAATGAAACTGAATTGCCCGATGATGTAATCATGGCAGCATAGTGATTTGTCAGACCCAGGGTTATGATCTCTTGCTTTCTGTTTGATGGGTAATCTTGGTAGTGTTTTAGTTATATTTCACTATTGTAAGGGCCCAGCTACATTAACACTGATACCGCTTCCACAAACTCTCATCCTCAGAGTCATGAGATAGGAGAGGTAGGCGATATCGAACAATGTGTGAATGTTTTGTCTGTTTTTGTGTTTGTACTGTGTTATGTTTGACTATATGTAGCAGTTAGCAAGCGAAAATAATCTGTATGGATGGTTTGGCAAGTATGAGCTACAGTCTTTGGTAATCTGAGGGCATCGTTATCATATTATTATCACAAGTTTGCCATTATCCTATCTGATGAATTGCAATATTTTCATTCTTACATAGGGTGGCAAAAAGTTCAAAATTGGTGATGCACTTCAGTGGGACAGCGAGAGGGAGAGAGCTCTCCAGGCCCTCGTGCAGCTCCTCCAGTTGGACATCCGCTCTCTATGGAATCTCTCCATCGTAGAAGAAGAATTCATAAGGTACTTACCATGCTGGGGAAACGTACGATGACTCTGTAAAACCTCTTATTCCACATCTTGACAGAAAAACATTGTAACGTAGGGGCATCGTAAACTAGGGGTATTCTGTAAAAGAGGTTAAGTTTGTGGTCAAGATTTCAGCATATTCATGTGGGTTGTTTTTTTTTTTTTTTTTTTTTTTTTTTTTTTTTTTTTTGGTTTGTTTTTTCACTCAGCTGTGTGACTTGCTGTTGTTACAAGCTTCTTGAAAATCCCACCATTAGCCACGTTAAGAGCAAACCCACCAGGGACGGGATCATCCATCTTCTCGGGTTGCTGATCAAAAAGTACAATCACCTCCTTGGTAAGGCTCAGAATTACATTAGCAAAAAAAAAAAAAAAACTTGCAAGCATCAGACCTCAATGCTACTGTGTTACATAAAGACTCAGATTAATGCACCTTAGTTTTAGTTGTGATAACATCCGTTCTTAATCTAATCCCCACCAGGTGCAAGTTTGAAAGTGATCCAGCTCCTGCAACACTTTGAGCAGTTGTCGTCAGTGTTTGCGCAGGCTGTCTCCGTTTGGAGCACAGAATATGGAGTTAGAGCAATCGTGGGGGAAGTAATAAGGTCAGATGGTGTACTTTTAATTGCACTACTATATTGATAAAATGCAATGATATATTGAGTAAATAGCTGCATTTTTTTCAATTTGGAGCTTTTTCATGTTTTTCCTGGTGTCATTTTGTCTTTTTGGGGATTGGCTGCAGCTAAATGGCCGCCCTGCCGTAATTTGGACAGCCCCGCTTCAGTACGTACAACAATAAAGCAATACTCCATTTGTAATTTTTAGGGAGATTGGCCAGAAGTCAAGTGAGGAGCTCGTTAGAGAGGGTTCAGGAGTCAAAGCGTTTTCCACTTTCCTCTCTGAACTCAGTGCACTGGTTCCCGAGTTGATGATTCCCAACATCAGTGTGCTTATCTCACACCTGGAAGGAGAGGTACTTGAGTTGACCATCTCCATCCTACCAACTGTTGCTCCTCTCATCTGGGTTAATTTCTATGTAAATGTTTTTTAGAGCCACACAATGCGCGTCGCCGTGTGTGAGGTCATGGGAGACATTTTAGTTCGCGTCCTATGCGGAGACGGACTGGAAGATTCCGGCAAAGCCGACCGGGACCGCTTCTTTGATACCCTGCAGGAGCACTTGCACGACACACACTCGCACGTCAGGGCACGCGTCTTGCAGGTTTACACGCGGATCGTCAACAGCAAAGTAAGTCGGTAGTAAATGTGATGATTTTGTTTTGAATTTACAAGACTTCTTCCTGTGTTTAGGCCCTGCCACTGTGTCGCTACAGTGAAGTGATGGGGCTGGCAGTGGGAAGACTAATGGACAAGTCTATAAATGTGGTCAAGAGTGCCATCCAGCTACTGGCAGCCTTTATTGCTCACAATCCATACAGTTGCAAGGTAAGTTCAGGCAGAGTAATTAATTATCTGGTTGGTTTCACCAAATTTATGGCATCAAATGACCAAAAGTGCATTTTCAGTTAAAAAAAAAAAAAATCTCAAATCTGAGTTTCGGCACAACACGACTCTTCAGTTTTCATTTTACACCTGAGAAGGAAAGAGGATTCAGGGAGCCATTGAAACAGTATTGCTGCCAAGCTTTTACCAATAAGATATTTTCTTCAAATTTCGTGTGTCCCTCTGCTTCCACTTCTTTGTTAGCTGCTAGCTGGACTTTGGCTAATGTTTACTTGCAATGCTAACAAATTTACTAACACTATTTTGCTAACACTTGCATTATACTGCGCCGACTACTGCACCATCAACCATTGTATATTCCCTCCTTCAGTTTTCTTTTTCTTATTCACAGTCCTGTCTATTCAAAGCTAAATGCCCGAAGAACATGTAATTCAAAAATGAGGAGGGCAAGATTTTGGAGTCCATCGGCAACAAGCTAACTTTCATTTTTACCAGCTAGTGTAACAGTACTAGCATTTTTATATCAACAGTTTCACTTCTGTATCCCTTTCCTTATTTGACTTGATTCTTTTTTTAATCACGTAAATGCTTTTGTCCTTTCTTACATGACTTTTATAAGTAAAATGCTTAAAATTAGTAATATCCCTGTCAGTTATCATTTGGATTTACAATTTTTAGAAAGTCTGTGTTAATGTTATTTTGTTTTTTTTAGCCAGGTGTTTCACACTTTCAGGTTTCGATGTCTTCCCCAAAATTTTCATTTCAGTGCATGCCTAGTCAAAATAATTTACTGGTGATTTCTTTTGAATGTCTCATCTGAAGTCTTTGAATGCTTCCAGTTGAGCAGTGCGGATTTGAGAAAACCTCTGGAGAAAGAAGTGGCAAAGTTGAGAGAGATGAAAGAGAAGCTACAAAGTGCCACACCTGGTAAGGGTTACTCCTGTGATTTTTAGTTTTTGGGTGGTTTTTTAAATCTTGTTTGGAAGCTTTTTCTCTGTGTTGCCCAATGATGAAACAAAGGCGAATACGAGCTGAGTGATCAACATCTGGGTTCTTCTTGCCTCGACTGGTGGGTAATTTTAGCAGTGTAAGGGAGGTTTTTTTGCTCTGCTTTTTGGGCTCACCCACACCAACCTGGCTCCCACCATAAGGTTTCCTGTTAAAGTTATATTGCAGTGAACATGTGGATGGAGCCTACAGTGTGTGCAAGTGTGGTCATGTTTCGAGGCCTGAAGTTCACCCAGCTGTGCTCACTGTTCAGTCAGCAATGAGTTTGTTCTTTGGTAAACTGAGGGCCAAATAAATGTTTCCTCAACGCCTCATCGCGTTCTGAATTTCTTCCATCTCACTTTTAATTCAAAGGAGTCGTCCTCTCGATAGTCATACGTCACCCAGTGGCTTTTTCCAGCCGCAAGAATTTACTTTTGAAGAGCCTGACGCAATGCTTCCGCTTTTGGCCACATCAACTGTCTTAGACGCATTCGCTCTAAGTGCTTTGAGTCATAAAGTTACACCTGTTTTCTAGCCATGGAAGCCATTCAAGTTTTTGTGGCTTCATTAATGTGAGTGTAGCAGTAGTTCTTCAGAAAACCTTTTAATATAATTGAAAAGGTTTCTTAAAGACCACAAATTCATCAAATTGGACAAAAAGATGAAAACGCATGAGGAGACCCAAAGATGGAGTGTTGTTCAAAATCTCATCATTGGCTGAAGTCACGTGTGCATCCCATTCAACATTTAAGATTACAGCCCCAAACTTTTTTTTAATGGTCATTTTTTACCATTTACATATTGCAATGGTTTAAAATGAGAAGGGAACGAAACAAAACTCAGTTCTGCTCCTTGAAGGCTCATGCATATACTTAAACACTCATATTTTATTACAATGGACCTCCAGAATACGACATTTTTGTGTTCTTCGGTTGGGCTCGCAAAGTGAAATTTCTGCATAGCAGAGGATAGAAACCTATGATAATGAGCTACGAACCCCTCTGGTACTGTAATTTTTTTGTCTGGAGTAACAAAATATAAAGTAAGTACTACATGACGTGTAATGTTTATGCATATGATCAAATGACATAAATGTACATATAAATGAAAAAATACATATTTACCCTTTTGTATGACGTGGCTTGAGCTGACGAGTAAAATAGTAGGCGGGTACAGAGGGGGTTGAGATGGTAGATTAAAAATAAAACTTATTTTAAACGTTGACCTTGCGCGTATTGTTATAACATTTTAAAATACTTTGTTGCATTAATAGTCTCCTTATTTTTAATCAAAGCCCCGATCGTTGATGGGTTACGGCCATGCAACATGACGAGGGTAACTATTTGTGTGCCTTCTTCGTATTTATTTATCATCGCAATCTTCGTTTCCATTATGTTTTTTGCTTCTCCCTTTGGCGTCACTGCAAGTTGTGGGACCCAATAGCGAATAAATATGGCACAACAATACAGTATTGTACCGTCTTTTTGCGAAGTCTTAAAGAATCACATGGGATTGTGTTTGTCGCTTTTTATTTAGATACAGCACATTGAAGAAGAAAAAACATGAAGCTGTGATTAACAAAAGGAAACGAAAATATTTGTACTAAAACACAATTCATAAACATGTGCCCAAAGGGAGTAGGCTGAAGCAGAAGCTTTTCACTGCATACCCCTATCCCATATTTTTCTTTCAGGAAGAACTTATTTGAATCAAAACAAGAAAAAGGGCTCACCAAAGGTAAAAGAAGATAAATTTAAAACCTGCAAACATGCTTCTAGCCCTCTAGCCTATCCGAGGCTCTGAATAACTTCAGCCAATAGATTCTCTAGAATCTAGAGACTTATGAAATGAATGGAGAAATAGACAGTGTGTGAGGTGGTTTAGCCAATGGGATATTTGCATTTTCAGGATGTTGTGACGCAAACTAATAGGTCCGCATTTTATATGATGTCAACCACTAGCAGACTTGTGTCTTAGAGACGTAACTTGTCAAGTTTGAATTTAGTACATTTTTGGACATGTAAAATACTGTCGTTGATGTTATGGGGAAAATGTCCTGAGAATGGGACTAAAAGAACATCTTATTCCACATTGTAAAGCGGGGATCCTGTATCCTAGGGGTCTACTGTACTTTGTCATCTTTACTCTATGCTTTGAGTTAAAAAAGGGTTTATTGTCTCTGGTAAAATGGTTCAAGATCGATTCCAAACGACAAGTTGCAGATAAATTCCCTGTTTTTCTTAAGTGTCTTACTAAAGGCCAACTTGTCTTTTTAGTGATTAAAGCATCAGAACTGTGGGCCGCCATGGAGCCTGAACTCCGCACCACTGTCGACAAAGAGCTTGAGCGCTCGGAAGATTCTGAGAGGGACGAAGAAGAAGAAGAAGAACAGGAGGTGGCAGTTCTCAGTGAAGAGATGGAGGATGACAGGGCAACAGCTGTGATGATTGCTCAGTACCTCCGGGTCAACAAGTATAGGTAGCTTGCTCCCACACCTGACAATTTCTAAATTTCTGTATGTCACGTGACTCTTTTCGTCCCGTCACAGGAATGCTGTGCGCCTCTGTATTAAGGCCCACAGCCGCTTCCCCGAATCTGAGCGGTTTGCCGCCTTGTGCACTCTTACTTCCAATACTCTCATGGACACACTGGGCCTTCTTTTCAAAGGTGAACCCATCAATCACTTTACTTAGTGCGTCACTCACCACTGATGGTCACGGCTTCTGAACCCTATTACGAATTCATTGTAGTGGGTCATATTATTAGAGGACATTTCTTTTGGCATCTTTTCATGTCCCTTAATTATAAGTGACAAGTTCATAATAGAAATGTCTTTTTAAATATGTCAGAAACCAGTCGCCTTAACAATGATGCAATGCATTAGCACAGCAATGGGAAACATCACTGATTGTGGCTAGCTAGGGCAGGGATGGGGAAACTTGAGTTGCAGGGGGATTTGGGTAGAAAATATGCAGCGGGCAAGAAAAATAAAAGTGACTATCTGCTGCCAAAACAGTCTTGATTCCAAAAGATAATGTAGGACCATCCAATTTCTCAAGATTATGAATAAATATACGTTTAGACATCTGCATGATATAGTTCATCTTTTATATTTTTTTATAAATTGATTTTTTCATCAATTTGGTTTAGAAATGCTAATAATAAAAACAAAGAAATGTTATATGCTCTTTTGTGCGCACAAAGTTTGACACTATAGAATGAAAAGGACAAGTGTTTTCTATTTTGTGACATTTGATGAATATAGTGATCAATACAGGTTTAAAAAAAATAGCAAGTAGAAAAAGAAATGTATCCGGCTCTTTGCACGTTGGCCTTAAGTGCAGTGAACAGGAAGGTTAACTAGGTGCAAGAGTGGCACCAAAAGAACATATTTTGAGTATTACTATATTGTATATCTGATCACGATGTTTTTATTTATTTATTTTTTAAATTTAGGTTCCTCATCACGTTAAGCCGTTTACCCGTAAAATTTGGACTATACGCCACATGTACACACATTGAAAAAAGACAATACACAGAAAGTTTTATATCAGGTAGTTTAACCCCTTAGTGTTCCGAAGACCCACCGGTGGGCCACCGAACCTTTGATAAACATCTAGGTGTCTGTACGATGTCACAAGTCACTGAAATAGGCCATGCCACTTATCATTGGAAAGCTTAACCTCTTGAGATTCAAGATTTACTCATCACAGAAACATCTTGATCAGTCTGAAACAAGATAACCGAAAACTATTAAGCCGCCCTCGACTTCTTTGAATGTGTGCGAAAATGGCTTTGTTACCTCAAGGACAATCCATAGAATCCAACCTTGTGGAATATTTACTCCAAAACACTCGATAATGCCGACTGATGTGCAGGGATCTGCCTTAAACATTTCTGCTTTGTTGGAAGTTGCTTCTTGTCATGTTTGTTTCGCCACATTATTTCTGTTTACAATTAACAACCTGTAAATGTATTCCCAAGATGAAAGTTAGCACTCCCCTTTTCCACGACACATATATTCCACTTTGCAATGTGGCTAGATGTAAAACTGCTTCACTTATTGACTTTTTCATGTTGTTTTATATGCACGTTGATGCCTTTTTCCCCAAATACAGTTTATCACAATCATAAATTGTTCATGTTTTTTGCCCTTCTTTTAGGCTCTGACGACAAGACCCCGGAGCAGAGTCAGAATTTACCTCCCTCTCCACAGAAGGAAGGTGATAAAGAAGCAGAAGATGCCGAGCTTAAGAAGCAGGAGATGCTGGTGCAGTACCTCCGAGATACAGAAACCTTCGCCCTTCAAGTGGAGAGAGCTATCTCTGTCATTAACTCCATGCTCTACTTAAAAACCACAACAGGTGAAAGACCTTTTTGTGGTTTTAAAAAGTTGCCAGATTTCACTTTATATTATTTCATAGTGGTCTGTTTTTCCCTATTAGTGGTTCAGGAAGCGGTACAGTTTTGCGTCACCGTGTGTGAGTTCAGCGTGGCCAACTCTCTCAGTGGTGTGAGGAAGATGCTGCCCCTGGTTTGGTCAACTGATTCCGCCATCAAAGATGCCGTCGTGCAGGCTTATAGGCGCCTCTATCTCAACCCTAAAGGGGACACAAACAGGTTCAGAAAACCCACAATGCCCATTACATTATTGTGACATTAGTTAAAATATGCTTTGAATTATCACATGAAAGACTGCAATTTAAATCTATTTTTTCACCTCTGAAAATTGTAACTGCCTTTATTTGATAACTTGCTTTAGTCATGGCATTTCTGAAGTACTGTATGAATATGTTTAGTCAAGTCACATTTTTTGCATAGCCCTCAAGTTGTGGTACTCTTCAGGGCAGATGCTTTATCTACTACTTTTATCCCTTAAGGATCAAAGCTCAGACTCTTGTGGACAGCCTGTCGGAACTGATGGTGGACGCATCTCTGGGAACCATTCAATGTCTTGAGGAAATTGTGAGTAGTTTATTCATGACTTTCGGCTGCGTTGTTATGGATGTACCCATTTAATCAATTGGTTTGGAAAGGCTAATAATAAATGAAATGAAATGATCTGCATTTATATAGCGCTTTTTCAAGTCAAGACTTCCCAAAGCGCTTTACTTTGTGCTTCATATTTCCCAATAGCGGCCGTGCAGCCATCTAAGGCGCTAACCTGCTTATTGGGGGTATTAGGGGTTCGGTGTCTTACCCAAGGATACTTCGACATGTAACACGGAGGAGCTGGGATTCAAACTGCGATCTCTTGATCCCAAGACAAGCGCTCTACCTCCTGAGCCACTGCCGCCCCCAACTTCAACTCCAAAGTGTTTATTGTCTTATGCACACTAAAGAACTACAATTCCCTGCACAATGAAATTTTTACTTTGCTGTCCACACAGTCGCCAGCATAATATATCGAATAAATTATATACCGTATTTTCCGCACTATAGGGCGCACCCCCAAAAATAAGTTTTTGGTCCTATATCTTCCTTAGATAAGGCGCACCGGATTATAAGGCGCTACAATGGGAACGTCGACAAAACAGTCAGATGATTCAGTCAAACTGATTACCCCCTTAACATTCCCAAAGCTTGCAAAGAGGCAAATTCGTGTCGTAGACACGTGTGGATGCGGTGTCCGTACGATGTCACTTAAATGCATCATTTCAAATATCATTTGGAAAGTCTTGGGATTTAAGAAATGCCAACCATTCCTTAGTTTCTATTTTCTTTTTCGCTCGCAACTTTACTGTGCATATGACAATAAACACTTGGAATTGAGTTAAATTCACTCAAATGAAATGAAATGATCTGCATTTATATAGCGCTTTTCAAGTCAATGACTTCCCAAAGCGCTTTACAATGTGCTCCACATTTCCCAATAGCGGCCTTGCAGCCATGTAAGGCGCTAACCTGCTTATTGGGGGTATTAGAGGTTCAGTGTCTTACCCAAGGACACTTCGACATGTAACACGGACGAGCCGGGATTCGAACTGGGATCCCTTGATCCCAAGACGAGCACTCTACCTCCTGAGCCACTGCCGCCCTCAACTCATCACAGCAAGATCGTTCTAAAACAAGATACCGGGAAAATATAAAGACGCTTAGCTCACCTAAGTTCTCACGTTCAATAATGATACGCAATTATGGTCTTCTTACAACCGTGAGTGTAGTAAATCCAGGAGAGTAAAATATTTACAAATACAGACTAATGAAACATGTTTCTTTATGGCGTAGTTTAGCAAGCTTGCTATTCAGTCATCTTTTTCGGCCAATTGCAGGGTTTGTTTCGGCCCTCTAGCCTATCCAAGGCTCTGAATAACTTCAGCCAATAGCGATCGATTAAACGGATGATTGACACATCTTTTTCGGCCAATTGCAGGGTTTGTTTTGGCCCTCTAGCCTATCCGAGGCTCCGAATAACTTTAGCCAATAGCGATCGATTAAAATGATGATTGACACATTGGTTAGCCAATGAAACGCCGGTATATAAATCCCAGCATACACCGCGGACTACTCCATGTTCGGGGGAAAATCGAGTCGGCGGCTGTTGCGTAAGTTGCGAGACCTTGCGATTTAATATTGAGCCATATATAAGGCGCACTGTATTATAAGGCGCATGGTCAGCTTTTGAAAAAAATTAAGACTTTTAGGTGCGCCTTATAGTGCGGAAAATACGGAACATGTATACATAAAAGATTATTTTGAATAGCCAAAGATAAAAATACAAGATTAACTCAAGATGAGTTGAGGTAAGAAGATAAAGATAAAAGCAAGGTAAAATAACATGCCCCTTTTTAGGCACACAATTTGACAATATAGATTGAAATACTGAAAATGCAAAGGGGTTTTTAGACATTTTATAAATATGTTTTTAAATACTAGATTAAAAATATAGCAAGTCGAGAAAAATATATCCAGCTCTTTACACGTTAGCCTTGAGTGTGGAGAGTGCCATCTCTGTCACTAATTTCATGCTCAACTTAAAAACCACAACAGGTGAAATGTCTTTTTGTGGATTTAAACAGTTCTGGTTTTAAACAAGTATATCATTATTTCCTTTTCAATGATTTGGACAGCATTTTAGTATTAATATTGGCCAAAACCTTTTAAAAGGGACGCTGTTTAATATTTAGTGCTTACTAGTGGTACAAAAAACTTTTATCCAGTCATGTAAAATCAAACATTCATTTGAATAATAGACAAATACATGAACTATCATACAGATGTCAATTTTTTTGTAAGAAAAAAAATGATAGGTTGGGGAATTCGTATTTCTTTAACACCGAGGAATTACCACTTAAGTTGGCACCAGGTTTGTCTGGCATCATGCAGCCACGCTAATCGATAAAATTGGTTTAAATCGATTATTAAAAACCTTTGCAACCAATTAGATAATTGATTTGTTGGCTTACGTGATTTACGATCCACTAAGTATGTTAAATCAATGCACAGAGTGCACTTAATTCTGTTGTGACGCTGAGAGTTGTAGTACCACTTTGGTCCGGCAGAGAGCGCTCATACCATTTTTATAAGAAAACAATTTAATTCTTTTTTTATTAAACATTGCATCATTACGAACAAAATTGGCACGACAGTTTCGACTTTGTTGGACTGTTATATTATGAAACCAGGATAACAATTTTCAAAGGAACAGAAAGTGCTGCAAAAGTCCAGCGGGGAAAAAAACTGAAAATAATTCAAGTCATGTTTGTGATGCCCTTGATCACAAAGGAGTCTCAAAGGGGTTCACAGACAACAGAATGACGACGCCTAATGTGTAACTTTGTTTTTCAGTACTCTGCTTTATCATGCAGCTTGCTTTGTCACGTTATAGAGCATATTATTTTATTAAACGTTTATTTTTTTTTTAGTTTCAAAACAATAAAGGTTACTCATACAAGCTTTAAACATACTTGTATAAACCTTAAACATAAGAAAATGAACTAAAGTTAAAAAAATAATAATAATAATGACATGTTTAACTCCATATTAAGGACGGATTCTTAAGCATATTATATATTATTTCCATATTGGGAATGTTATGTTCAAAGATTTTGCCCCCAAAAAAAACTTGTTGAACATTTTGAAAAGTGGGTTTTTATTTTTAATGTATTTTGTGTGGCTGTTAAAATTTGCTACTGAGACGCTTGCCTACTTACAAACCAGATATCTTCCAGATGATCGTAAGTTGAATTTGTTTGTAAGATGTTTCAGTGCTATATTTTGTATGGAATTTACGTTTAAGGATTATATAAGTACATTTCAGGTTTAAGTAAGTATGTTTAAGGCTTGCATAAGTAACCCGTCTTGTTTTGTACCAAAAAAACATTTAATCAAATAATATGTTCTAAAAAGATAAATAAAGTTAAGTTTAACTTACTTTTGGAAGATGGGCTTCAAGAGTTAGGCTACTTCCTCCTCTGTGGTAGAAAGTGACTGGAAAAAAAGCAATCCAACCATTTTCTCAACTGCATTGAGCTTCCTTATTCCACTTTCATTCCAAGAAAAACTTGAGAAAATGATGATTAAAGAAGATTGATATCGATAAAAAATATTTACAAGGTAGTGCTTGAAGATTTGCCAAAGTTGTAAGTGCATCAGAAAAATATTGCAATGACGTTAGCAGCAATATTGTGCAAAAATAGGAATAAATTAATAAAATACTACTTGCATTTTTTCTATATGTGGTGAGTATTTTATAGTTTTGTATGCTTATTTAGGGCGATGATGATTGTCGTTGTTTTAAGGGATCTGTAACGTCTGCTGGAGGGCAGCAAAGGTGGTGAGCAGGGTGAGAGGAGTTCTTAATTATATTGTCAGCTTTGCGGTGGTCACAAGAGTTAGCTAAGTCCCCCAGACTAGGTACAGAACAGCCAAAGATTTTCTGTTGTTGACCACTAAGGCTTGCTTGTCTGAGAGTTCTAGCACTGTCTGGTGGCTCCTTGTATCACAGTTTATTTTAGAGTAGGACTGTTTGGCGTTGCAGTGGTCAAAACAGCAATGAATATTTTGTACCAGCAAGTATTTTTCATCAAATCTACACTATTTTCCCACGCATTTTTATACAATATAAGTCTTACAATAATTCTGTATACATTATATACAATATTGTATATCGTGAAGTTTTGATAGTTATTCTGTTGTCATATTATTATAGGTGTTTTAGTATTATTGGATATCTTTTATATACCTGCTCAACTTGTAACATAAATATTCCTGTTTATGTAGGTGCAGGAATTTTTTGGAAGCGGCAGTAGTCTTGAGTCTACCGTGGTGCAGGTCCTTTGGGGAAGGTTCACCGGCAAGACTGAAACTTCACCTTTGTACAAACGAGCTGCTGCGCTACTACTGGGTATGGCTGCACGGTAAGACAAAAATACCAAACAATTTCTTTGCTAGCTTGCATCAAGAACACACACTAATTAGATCCTGATTCTGCATAAATAGACATTTTATGCCACTATATAAATTCTGCAATTGCGTCAGCCAGCAAATCTCATTTTTGGTAACGCACTAATCGTCAGTCGCTTCGCCGTGTAATGAAAGGCTCACCTGAATACACAGGACTGTTACCCATGCCAAATACATACGCTTTTAGTGCCCCCCCCCGCTCAAAGACCTCCAGGGAAAAATTCATTATAGTATTTGTAGTTCACCCACACTGTTTCCTCTCTTCATCCTACTGGCAGCATTCAAAACGCATTAAATCTCCCGCGTTTCTTCCAAACTGCTTCCCCCCCAAACGTTATCGGGCCAGCTGACAAACACTGACTAAGCCACCTCAAATCATTTTAGTTTATGCAGGCCATGTTTTTCATAAGAGTATGCATTTGTATCGCTCATGCTAACAAATATCTTCGTTGCATGGATGTGTTTTCAAACAGGGCAGAAAGGGAGGTGGTCCTAGGCAATCTGGACACTCTTTGTTCAGTGGCTTTGGGAGAAAAAGTGACTGAAGATTTTCTTCTAGCAAGAGACACTGTGATCACCATCTGCAGCATCACTGACCATGTTAGGGTAGGATGCAGTCATTTAAAGTGTCCCACATGACTTTTTTTTTTTTTTTTTTTTTTAAATTGAAACTGTTTGCTTCCTTTTTTTTCACCCTTTAAAGTCGTTTTGTGCATAATTTTACATATGATAATAATAATATAATAATAATATATGGATCAAAGCAACAAAAACAATCTGAAGAGCCGTTTGGTAACCCAAGGCAAAAGAGCCGCTTTTCTTAAAAGGACGGGAACTTGAACAGCAACATCGACGTAGTCACGTAGGTAAGAAAGTAATGTAGCTACATTGTCTAACCTTGCAGGTGATTATTACAGTAAACCACACTTGTCTCTCTATATTCTAATGTCCTATTAATAAGACATACACATATATATATATATATATATATATATATATATATATATATATATATATATATATATATGGATGTATGTATGTATGTATGTATGTATGTATAAGATAGATACATACATACGTACGTACGTTATGCAACCGTTAGATGGTGCCGCGCTAAAGGGACTGTCAACAAAACAGTCGGATAGGTCAGTCAAACTTTATTAATAAATAACAAACAAGCTTTCCACAACTCCATTCACTCCCAAAATGAATAAACAGCTGTTTTATTATTTTCTGAGGTAAAGCATTTTCGTGACACATCTTTGAACAACAAACAGCAAGGCCTAACATTTGACTTCCTCCATTTAGTCAACACGCAAAAAAACGTCTGATACTCATCTCATCTCATCAGCTGCACCGCTTATCCTCAGTAGGGTCGCGGGGATGCTGGAGCCCATCCCAGCAATCATCGGGCAGTGGGCAGGGGACACCCTGGACTGGTTGCCAGCCAATCGCAGGGCACACGGGGACAGACCGTCTGATACTGTTATGGTAAATTAAACGTTAGTGCAATCGCAATATAGTGACACTCGTAATGTGCAAAAACAACAAGTGAATTCATTAATGTTAAGTTCCCGTGCCAGCGCTGTTGCCTTCATTCGAATAGTTATTGTACTGACACTTCTACTTGCTGCTCTTTGTTCAACAACCCACTGTTCAGGTGTGTCCTCCAACTGTGGCCATCTCGCTTTTATTGCCACGGAAACTTAGTTTAGTCATCCTTACTTGGCGCATCTTATCCTCATGCTTCCTCCACTTGTTGCTGCTCTATTTCCGTGTTCTACTGCGTGACTGATCGCCTTGAGTTTAAACTCTGCGTTGTAAGCGTGTCTCTTAATAGGAGCCATTTCAGGGTCTTTATACAAACGCACAAATAAAAGAGAATCGTTGTTTAATATTTCCCAGTATGCACAGCGCACTTCTTCTACGCAAAAAATGGAGTCGGTGGCTGCTTCTCTTAGTTGCGAGACCTTGCAATTCAATATTGATCCATATATAAGGCGCATAGTCAGCTTTTTTTTTTTTTTTTAAATTAGATTTTATGTGCGCTTTATAGTGCGGAAAATACGGTACTTGAATCTTACCAAGGGGAGTTGGCTTCCATTTTGTTAAACTGTCCGACGTGCTTTCTCTTTGTGCATCACCGAGTTACAGGCATGATAGTGCAAACTGCAAGTAGTTTTTTTTTTTTTATTCGCCGTATGCAGGCTAAAATGTTGTCAAACTTTAAAATCTGCACATGTACCTTATGTTGACTCAGTTCTGCCTGTATTTTACTGCTCAAGTCACAGACGCTATTGCGCATGAGCGTCTCAGAAGAGATTATAATTATGTAAGATGCCTCACCCCACTAAAAAACCTGTCTGGTGACAAGAGTCAACAAGAGATTTAATTGTCGACTTTTTAAATTATTTATTTTTGTTTTAATTCAGGGGATGGTGTAATAATAGTCTGTAGTTTGTAATTGTGGTCTGTGCAGCCCTTTGAGACTCGTTGTGAGTAAGGGCTATTCAAATAAACATGACTTGACTTGTCGACAACATTGATTAATTGTTGCAGCCCTACTGTACGATTGACACTGGCTTCTACCATGGCATTAACAGGGTTCTTGCAGATCCTGGAAGTCTTAAAAGGCATCAAATTTATTCTAAAAGCAAGATCTTTATTAGGAATTAAATTTCAGTCTAAAAATGTAAACACATCAATAAGATTTATATTTGTTTTAAACTAAAAAAAAAATGGGAACATTCATCAATTATTTACCCTTCGTGGCAACATCTCGTGACCACAATAGAAAAAAATCAAAACGGTGATGTGGTTTCAGTCAGGCCTTTCAGAGCAGACTCATGTTTAGGGTCTACTCACAATACACATAGCAACTTTACTTTGGACCATAGGAAACTATCAATGTAATGTGAATGTTTTTTGCCATGGGTAAAAGTTCTGCCATGATGTATTGTTTGCAAGAAACATTTGTGTTTGTTTTGTTTCAATAGTGTGTATTTTTTCGTTGACTTTTTCTTATATTTGATTTCAAAGGGTATTATAAAAACTCTTAAATTTAACTTGCCTTAAGCTGTAGGAACCCTGCATTGATAACATGCAATGGTTTTTTTTCCACCAGCAATCAAGAGGTGCCCCATTTAGACTACCCCAAGAACATCAGCTCTTTACATGCCTCACACAAGCAATAGCTGAAGGTTGCCCCCCTTTTTAATTATTTTGTGTTTAGTATGTTAGTTTTAAAAATCTTTTATTTGCATTTATTTCAGGTGCCATGATGGAGGACCCACATTGGCAAAGCTTCATGGAGCAAGCCGTCCGTCTTATCTACTTTCTGGCCGAATCTCCTGACCAGCTCTGCTCCCATTTGCTCCAACGCACGGCTAGACTCCTTCTGGACCAAATTTCCGAAGGCGGTAAAATTAATAAAGGTGTCACTCAGACACAAGAGGGATCTCAGGAGTCCGAGGAACAAGGTCAACGATGACTCTTATCTTACGAGCGCTCGTATTGCTTTGTTTTTTTCTTCTGATCTCCACACTGATGCTACCTACCCTCTTCACTCCTGCAGTGAACTGTGTGTGTCTGGCGCAGCTGTTGTCCCTGTGTGGCAGCTTGGCCTTCTGGCAGGTGTCTCACCTGGAGCGCAGCGTGAGCAGCGAGCTGCGTAGGCGCAGAGGAGAGACCGAAGAGAGGGAGGAGAAAGAAAAAAGTCCATCCAGCAAAGCAAAGGTTTGTCACTTTTTTTTTTCTATAGAGACCTACCGTCATTTTTTAGGGTAGAAGAACCTGAAGAGTGTCATAATGAAAATACAGTAGAGCCCCCACGACTGTTTCAATTTTTAGTGATGTGTTCTGTTTGGGCCCCTCTTTATGACGTATTCCCCACCATACGACATCGTCAACAAATTATTTAGCATGCCCTAAAACTTTTAAAATTCAAACCATGCGTATCTAAGAATATTGTCCGCTATTGGTTGTCGCCATTAAAGTGATATTTTGCTCTCGTTTTGCATACAGGCATCCTGAAACCGTCAATAAGCTATGCCCTGAATTGCCTCCCACATGACATTTTTCTTTATTCAATCCAGACTCTTTTTTGCTACATCAAGACTTTGCGAGTCAGCAAGCAATATTGTATTTTTGTACTGTATTTATTCACTATGGGTCTCAAGGCTTGCAGTGGTGCAAGAGCATGATAACCATAGAAAAGAAGCTTGGGATTATAAAGAAATAGAAAGAAGGCACACAAATCACTACCCTCACTAAATTGCATGGCCATAAACCCATCATTGATTAGAACTTTTAAAAAATATTAATAAGGGGATTAAAGCAACATTCTTATTAGGCATGACAATCCTTGCAATCAGACGTTTTAAAATCAGTTTAGATTTTAATTAGCCTCTGCATGCACCTGATACTCCACTCGTCCAGCACAAGTCAAATTAAACCAAAGGTGAATAAAATGTCATTTTTGTCCGTACATGTATATTTATTTGTTATATTTTCGTCTACTCGTGTATTACACACAAGTTGTACTCTCTGTATAACACTTTGCTATTTTCATGTATTTATCAAGGGTTCAGAACGTATTACGGCAATTTTACTTTGCGAACGCCATGCCAGCAATGATTAATGTTGTATTCTCGTGTTTACTGTATTTGATATTAAAACATTTCCTATTCCTAATTATAATTTCAGTTGTTTTGATCTCGGCAATACCCAAAATAGCTGATTATGCGAAGCTTTAATTTCCCACCAGCCTACGGCAAATGAAAGCACAATGGAGGAGGAGCTCGGCTTGGTCGGCGCCTCCGCGGAAGACACGGAGTCCGAACTGATCCGGAAGATCTGCGAGACGGAATTACTGGCAGGTGACGACGGCATCCAATCTTCCCGCTTTTATCCTGCATTTAGCCGCTCATTAAATGCATGCTGCTGCATTCATATGCTAATGTGTTGTTTTGCGTGCATCCCACCCACTCTGTTCCCTCAAGAGGAAAACCTTCTGAGTGCATTCCTTCCCTTACTGGTGAAGGTCTGCAGCGCCCCTGGACGCTTTTCACACCCTCAGCTCACCACAGCGGCTTGTCTGGCCCTTTCACAGTACATGATGATTAGGTAAACGTACAAGCTATTGTCTAATTCTTTAGCAACAAAGACTGAAATCATTAGGGTAATTGTGTTTTTTTTTTCCTTTTCCCCTCCCAGCCCGTCTGTTTGTGAGGAAAATCTCCGTCTAATGTTTACAGTGTTGGAGCGCTCTACTCTTCCTGTCGTCAGGGCCAATGCCATCATTGCCCTGGGAGACCTCACTGTGCGCTTCCCCAACATTTTGGAGCCCTGGACGCAGAATTTATATGCCAGGTGAAGTCACAGGCTTCTCGAGTTCCTGTCGCACCAATTATCACCCAGATTCTCATTTCTCACAATGACAGGCCCTGTTGTGAGTTAATTGTACTAAAGAAACCCCATGTCCGATGGCAGCTGCGTGGGTGTTGATGCTGATTTATGTTTTATTCAACTTTCTTTTTTGGATCATCCCGCTCTGCCCCACTGCTACTGCAAAAGTTGACTTTTTTCCTCATTATGAGCTGTCCTCAGATGGATGCCTGCTTTCTCGAAATCTCACTATGACAGTACTTTAAAAGTCGTGTGGCATGTAACTAAGGATGAATCTGCTCTCTTCAAGCGTTTAATTAAAAGCGTGTAACAGATTGCAGCTGGTCACACTGTCGTAATTATGCACAGGGGCTGACAACCTCGGGAGAAAATTGAATGTTTTACTCTCGTGTCAAGAACTTGAGTTTAAAAATTCTTTAATGGACTTTAGAGTCAAAGCAAAACCGATGCCCTACAGCCAACTTGCGAGCCGTTTGATATGTTTAATTATAATGTTCGACAATGAGCACATTTCGCAGTTTGGGATATGCCAAAACATTGACTTCTTTTCCAGTGCCTCGTTGCCCTCCTAGTGTGTCCGACCTGATAAGTCCCCCCTAATTGTCTCTTACACAAACACCTCCGCTGTCCTCCCCTCGAAGCAGCTGCCACCTTGGGGCCTTCAGATAAACGTATTAAGAATTAATTACCCCGTTCATTGCTGCAATAAGCCTCAGCATCGGCATGAGCGGGTGCAGCGCACGCGTTTCTGATCTTCTGCCAGAATTCTTCCTCTTTGACAGAAATGAGGAGTGTTTAATGACTTTCTTTTGTGGTGTGAGTTGGATTGAGAGAAACTTTTTTTATATATACGTTTGTATATTTGTGCACAGAATTGGTTTCGTTGTGGTTGTTGACTTTGCCACTCTTACGTACTTCACCAAAATAAACGGGAGAATCTTTTAAGAAAGCATACTCATTAACACCGATGAGGAAATTTTCATGACCTTATCAGTTTTCCATGGGTTAATTTAAGACATTAAATGTATCCATAGGTGTGAATGGTCTGTACATGCCCTTTCATTAGTTGGATCTTAGTCCAGCTGATGGAGCAATTTTCCTGGTGTTTTAGAAAATGGATGTGTGCAATAGAATGGCCACGGGTCCACCAACAGTAGATATACATAACAGTAGACCCCAGGATATGACTTCAATTCGTTTTGAAATTGCTGCATAGCCGAGGATTGAAACCTATGCTAATTGGCTAATGCATTCTGAACCTCCTGCATCGCAGATAAAGAGGTTTGCTCCTCGTTTTAAAACGTATAGTACTTGTTTCCATGGTTCTCAGTAGCAAGAAAAGCCTCCTGATCTGACTCTGATACATCACCTTCATCATCCGCTCGCCATTGTTGTCAGTGTTTAGTGTCCCCCTGCTCTTCACAGATGAGCGCCAGACCTTGTGGCACACTTTGCCCGCAAAGCAAGACTATGAATAACTATATTTGCAAAGGACAAATATGAATATTTATTTTTGGTGTGATCTGATTTTGTGCTGAGAGGCGTAGTGGATGGATGAAGAAGGGGGAAGAAGACAACAGATACAAATTAAACTTATTATAAAACTTCCACTTGCGAGGATTGTCATGCCCTTAGTAGTTTTTATTGCTTCAATCGCGACCCTGTTTTAAAAAACTGATCGCCAATTGGTTACAGCCATTCAACTTATCAAGGGTTGCTCTTCGTATTTCTTATAATCGCAAGCTTCGTTTCCATAGTAATCATGTTTTGCTTCTCCCTGTAGAATCACTCCAGCCTTGGCCAATAACGTATCAATATGGGTGTGTTGGGTCTATCCCTTAACCACTAGGGTCGTCAAGACACCATTTCCTGTGATGTGTCTTGGACAAGTACAGCCTGGTGGTGCCCTTTCCTCTCTAGGCCAACATATGTTTTCACCCGGTCTTGAACCAGGGACCTTTCGCGTGTTAGGCGAATGTGCTAATATGCACTACAGAAACGGTATTGTATTGCCAAATAGCCAAGTCTTTACGACGCTGAATTGAGTGGGAGAATGTACAAACTGGCATATCTGCATATTAATGATGCAGTGACAGAAACAAATATTACACCAGCGTTTTATTTGACGTTGACCAATGGCAGACAGGCATCTTAGAGACGTAAATCTACTCATGCAAAAGCACCGTAAAGTGAAAACTTTAAAGCAAAGAGGCCTTATCCCAAGGTCCACCGTATTGGTGAGTTGCCTCATTATGCTAATATGACGTCCCTCACTGGCAGGCTTAGTGATGAGGTTCCCTCGGTGAGGCAGACAGCCGTGACGGTACTGACCCAATTGGTGCTGAAGGACGTGCTAAAGGTCAAAGGGCAAGTCAGCGAAGTGGCTGTGCTGCTAATTGACCCCGAGCCGCATATTGCAAGCTTGGCCCTTAACTTCTTCACTGAACTGTCGTCCAAGGTGCGCATTCCCGCAGTTTTGCAGTTTCAAATCAGGATAATTGGGTGCTCATACAGTGTTACCTGTCAATCATCTCGCCCCCTTCAGGACAACGCAATCTATAACCTGCTTCCGGACATCATCAGTCGTCTTTCTGATCCGGAGAGAGGAATGAGCTCTGAGGACTTCAACACAATCATGAAGTGAGTTAGGGGCATTATCTTAGATTTGGAGCCAAGGACTCAAACCCATTTTCACCAAGGGCTACATAAGGGTAATGGCTGTCCTCAAAGGACCTGATGTAACTTATAAATAACTAAATGTAATTGGATCTGTTAAATAAATTTTAACTAGTCCTTCCTGTGAAATAACTCTAAAGTATAAGGTCACAAACATTACAGTTGCATTGAAAAAAAGGTTACTTCACATCTAAAATGTTATAAACTAATAACAAAATATTTCTTGAATATGTTTGGGAAATTTTATTTTTCAATTCCACTCATTGGCATTGATAGGGAAACACTGCTTTGTAGTGATGCTGAGCAGTCACTTCGAGCATATCATAGTCAACAAGTATTATGGGTAATCTTTGAACCAATTTATTTTAGATGCTCATACATTTTAAGCTCTCGCGGGCCACAACAAATTATCTGTCGGGCCACATCTGGCTGCAGGGCCATGAGTTTGACGCTCAATTTAATTGGGGGCCGCCGAAGCTGGGGTCTGGAAGAGGTTGGACCAAATAGTTGTCCACAAAAAACTTTGGATAAATATTTTGCATTGTTTCCAAATGTCCCTTTTTTCCAACCCCTTAATGTTCCGTAAACAAAATGTCATGCCACATGTCATTGGAAATCTTAAACTCTTGAAATTCAAGACATGATTTTACAATGTCTAAAAATTGGTCAAAGTAAAATCCACGAATGCAAAGGGACTGTGAACTGGTCATCTCCAAGTGGACACATTTTGAAATGCCTAGACCCTACCATTAGAAAAATGTGTAAAATACAATGTTTAGTTTTTCAGATTGTGATAAATTTTGACCAGGTACTAAGCAAGACTTCAAGCTATTGTCTCACCTGTTTTCCAGCTTTTGCAGGCATTTAATTGATGAAAAAATTCAAGCAAAAACATAGTCTATTTCTGTGTGTTACAACTCAGATTACTTCATGTTACTAGCACTTGCAGTGATTATTTCAGAAAAAATTAAGAGTGTTGCCTTTCAAGAGATAGAAACCGTCGATATTCTCCAAGCAGTTCAAGAACAGCATTCTATATACTTTGGGTACGTCTTGGATTGGAACTTGAGGCAAACGTTACAGTTTTGGTAAGGGTAAAGTCGAGTTTATTTTGTCTATCTCTTAATCACAAAGAGTCTCAAAGGGCTGCACAGACCACAGATGATTGCAAACCACAGACTATTATGACACCATCCCCTGATCTAAACCCTACACGAGGGAAAATAATACACAGATACTGTCAACATAAAATATAAGTTAGTCATATGCTGTAGCATAGTAGTGTGTTTTAAGCTTAGATTTAAACATTTCCACTGAGGTTGCCGATCGAATCTCGGGGGGAAGAGCGTTCCACAGCACCAGGGCCCGAATGGAGAAGGCTCTCGAACCTGCGGATCTCTTCTTGGCTTTTGGGATCATTAGTAGACCAGCATTTTCGGAGCGAAGGCTCCGGACCGGAACATAGGGGGAAATTCTATCTGAAAGATATGAGGGAGCAAGTCCTTGCATGATTTTGTATACTAACAACAGAACCTTAAAATCACATCTTAAGCTAACAGGGGTAAAGGGGTTAAATTCCCTATATACAATAAGATGTAAAAATTTAAAAAAACATTAAGAATCCATTTGAAAATTAATCAATCAGTCATGAATTAATCCACAATCAGCTTAGGCTGCACATCAAGGGAGTGGATGTATTCAGTGTCTCATAATGTTAAAAAAATGTCATTCTATATTGATTTTAAGAATTGGCAAAAAAACATGAACCATCATATAGATGTGCATTTTTAATACTTGGGTCAAGGAATTTGTATTTATTTTACATAACATAAGCCTCACCAAGGGAGAGATGATTTAATCGTCTGCCAACTTCTTTAGGTACTCAAAAAGCCAAAAACCTGGCAAAAGGCTGGGGGGAGGGAATAGAAGATAAATGCTTCATGGCCAGATTGGTTCTCCGTAATAAATTTCCTTTTTCGATTGCAGGACAACTACAACATCTGGTGGTCAAATATTTCACCCTGTCCCTTTAAAGGCCTTAAGATAGATATAGGTAGATCTTGACTGTCCCTGAGGGGAAATTTGTTTACACAGACACCCCCCCACCCCCCCACCCCCCGATAAACATAAAACAAAAGCAAAAATATTAACAACACACAAAACATCACACATGCAGATGACTTGGACAAGATTATTACAGATTGTTAAGTGCAGCACTATCCAAAGGGACAAAACCTTTACTGAAGCGTAATCCGCAGGGACCTTAAATTCATCATCCTCAGGCTCGCAAATAGCCCCTGGGCTGCGAGTTTGACCCCACCAGTTTTAAGGAAAGGATGGGTAATTATTTATCTATAGGCCGAATTAAGACATGCTTGGCCATTTTCATTATTTATTTTTTAACAAAACAAAAATTGGATCACCCTTTTTGTACATAATTTAAAAACGACACAGAATTTGTATTATTCCATAATACATAACGTAACAAACTGCGTAGGTGTTGCTAGGGTTGTCATCAGTAAAGCTAGCTTGGTTTTGGTAGCGGCAGATGCTAGCGGAGGATGCTAGGTGCTTATGCGAATTAGTGACACTGGTCACTGCAAATACTATGTTGGTGCACACAATTTCTGAATCCAGGGTAGTGACTCCTGGGATTGCAAAATCAATCTAATATTTATTTCATGTTTTTAGGCAGCTCTTCTCCTACATCACCAAGGAAAGGCAGACTGAATCCCTAGTGGAGAAACTCTGTCAGCGCTTCAGGACTGCTAGGTGAACTGCTTTCTTGTTTTGTCTTCTTTAACAGTGTCCCACCGCAACCCCGTTGTGACCATATTGGCGGTGGACATGCGAGGTTATTAGTTTTGTGTGTGTGAAAAGGCATGCTGACATTTAATGCCAGTTTGCCTATTAAACGCTGACTTAACCTTCACTCATCTAAGTATTTGGAGGAGAATTTTACCCGTGAGGAATAATGGGACTAGACCGTGCCTTGGGTCCACCTCTGACTCATCCATACCCAAAGCAAGGACGTTTTATATTATTCAATAGCAAAGTGAATTACAGATGGTAAATGAGATTTATTCCAAATGCCAGCACAAAGCCCAATCCACAAGTAAAAGATCCAGAATGGTATACCATTACCATAATTTTTAATCTGGTTCCTGCCCTGAAATCTGTCTTTCTTGTCTTCTCGGCAGGACGGAGCGTCAGTGGTGCGACCTGGCCGTCTCGCTGTCCCTACTCTCCATGTGTGAGCGAGGCTTCAAAAGGCTGCAGGAATGCTGGGAATGCTACAGCGACAAGCTGACCGAGCCTGCCGTCTACCAACCTCTGCTGGCCATCACCGCCAAGCTGCGGCGCGGAGCTAAGATACAGTTCAAGGTGCTGCACTGGAATGCATCCTTGGGTTAAGAAAATGGGATTTCAATTTTGTTATGCTTGAAAATAAGGTACTTTGCAATCACAAGCATAGTAAGGTAGTTTCCACTACTTTTTAAGTAGTATGTAGAAATATATACACACACACACACACCAGGGACCTCCCAGTCTCGCGGCAGGCAACCTACCTGGAAGGCCACCATGCTTATGAGTTGATAAGGGAATTATATTATTAATAATACAAGGATATCCATTTTTTGAATCACCCTGTATTTAAGACGGGGGCGTACTAGCACTATTCTGCCACTAAAGCTAGGAGCACTGTGGTGCTATCATGGTAGATAGTGAGTGTTTTCATGTATTTTTTATTTTTCGTGGGAGCGGAGACTCGTGCTAGTTATGAAAACAAACCCTTGTGGACTTTGAAAACGTGGAACCAGGCAGCGTTTATTCATTTCTCTGACAAAGCCTATGTCAAAGATTGCCTATAATCAGTTATTCAAATAATTACCACTCAATACCCGAGTTTAAAACGGCACAACCATGTCGCAGTGCTGAAGGTAATACACCTGTACTTGAGTCATTATCAGTATTTAATCAAATTTTGACTGAAAAACTAATTTGTAAACCAATTGAGACTGACAGCAGAAAACGGACTTCAGATCATTCAGATCCTGATTAGAAGTGACTCATAAGCTCTCACAAGCAATGATTGATTATGCTTTGACAATATTGACTATATTGTCTAGGAAGAATGCCCGCTCTTGTGGGCATGTCTAAAGTCACTCTCCGGCCGGAGAGAGTAATAGCGCCAGGCCTTGTTTGTCTTTAATTAGTTAAAGGAACATACAGTGCCTCAATTCTTTGTTGTTTTGTTTTTGTATATTTACTGCAAAGGTTTCAGATCATCAAAGTCATTTTAATATTGCACAAAGACAACCCAGGAAATAAAATTATGCAGTTTTGAAATGTTGATTCCATTTATTAACACGCAAAAAAATCTAGGCCTTTCTGTCCCTATGTAAAAAATAATAATTCATGCTATTAAAAACCTCCAATACAGAAGATTTGAAACGATTTTGCAAAGAGTGGGACAAAATTCCTCCACAGCTTGATGAATGACTCGTTACCAATTGTCGTAAAAGTTTGATTCCTGTTATCCCTGCCGAAGGTGGCGCTATTAGATTCAGGCGGCAATTTTTACATATGGCCAGATAAGCTTTTTTTGTGTGCCTTAATAAATGGAATCAAAATTTTAAAACTGCATCTTGTATTTCCTTGGGATGTTTCTGAGTGATAATAAAATTGGTTTGATGATCTGAAACCTTTTTGTAAGTGATAAATATGCAAAAAAAAAGAAATCGGGAAGGCAGCAAATACTTATTCAGGGCACTGTACAATATTAGCCCACTCAAAATCTTTATTCATTCCAGATTTTTAACTTTCAATAGGGACATGACAATTTGTTTAAATATACAAACCCGATTAAATCTATGTCTTTGGTGTTTTGCCACTTCATCGCTATTTTTATGAGAAATTCTGCATGAATTGAATAGCAAAGAGGACCACGACAACATTGTGTAATCATGTCACAGAGCCAAGTGGACGACTTTGAAAAGCGCCTCACGGCGGTCCACACACGAGGTCTGGAGAATGTGGAAAGCCCCGAGATGGAAGAAGAATCTCAAAAAGATGGACGTGCTGCTAATAAGACAGTCGCTCAAAGGCCAGGACCTGCAAAGGGGCGAACCAGGTCTAAAAGAGGTCTGTGCTTTGTCTTAAGTTTGTGCAGTTAGTTTGTGTTGACTGCAGTTTGATTAATTGTTCTGCTGTTTACTGATCTAAAATATGTATAGGATTTTTACTGTTAATCTTTAAAGCCCCAGTGTGTGTTGTATAGTGAAAATATTTCATTTGTTTATCCATTCCTCCATCCATTATCTGCACCGCTTATCTTCAGTAGGATCGCGGGGGTGCTGGAGCCCATCCCAGCTATCTGCAAGCAGTGGGCAGGGGACACCCTGAACTGGTTGCCAGCCAGTCGCAGCGCACACGGAGACAGACAATTCGCTCGCATTCACACCTAGGGACAATTTGGACCGACCAATTAACCTGACATGCATGTCCTGACATGCATGTTTTTGGAATGTGAGAGAAAACTGGAGTGCCTGGAGGAAACCCGCGCAGACACAGGGAGAACACAGGAGGTTCGATCTCATGACCTAAGAACTGTGCCACACACGCGCTAACCACTGCGCCATCGTGCCTCCCTTCATTTGTTTATATTAAACAGTATTGATCCAAATAATATGCAAAAACATATCTTAGACTGGTAGGTTTAGAAATGTGTAATTGTAGTACAATGTGAAACACCCTTTGAAAAAGCTGACATGTTGAGCCTTCTTCTTTCGACTATGGAAGCCTGATTGAGGATTTTGCGAAGTACCTGGGTTTCTTATAGCACTTGGCAGCCTTTTACCTTCCACAGCTTAGCCCTGCATGTGACGATTGCCGAGAGTCGGGAATTTATCACTTTATTTTCCCAATGTTTTTTTATCTAGCCACTCACATGAGCAACTGGGCTGCAGGCAATGGCTCTGCTGGCAGCTATTGTTATTGTTAGCTTCTCCATGTTAATCAAGCTTTCTTTGACCTTCAGTCTCTCTGTTTCAAAAGCTGAGTTCTGTGATTCAGGGTCTTGACGTTTGACACAATGTAGTTATCTCTTGCTGTGTTTTTCTGGCTTCATTTGTAACATTTCCCGATAGCCATTAAATTAAACCAATTACAGAGGGGTTGATCAATTCCATATATTCACTTTTTTTCAGCTGCTCCCAGTGTATCCAACTCGCTCTGTTCTATCTTTGTCATTGGAGGGGATTAACAGCCTCTTTCATGTCCTGTCACTGGCTCACGCAAGAAAATATGGAAGTAGGCTTCAGTCGTACGCCAAACGGCATCTCTCGGTCTTCTGTAGTGTGTCTTCGTTTAATGCACATATTGCAGCTCCGTTTTAGTTAGTTACAATGACTTCTAGCGGTGAAGTATTACACACTGTCACTTAAAAATGGTTTACCATCTTGTTTGGTGACTCTGCTTCCAGGTCAATCGAAGTCAGTTTCCAGTCTCTGCGAGGACAGTTTTGTGACGCCTCAAAGAACCCGCAGGCCCAAGAAAAAGCCCGTCATCACCTTCAGCAGCGATGAAGAGGAGGCTGAAGAGGGTGAGTCCACCAGAAAAGGTGCACGCTAACTGAAATAAAATAACTTTGAATCCTCAAGCTTTCCCTTAGAGGAAAGAGACGTACAACATGTGTGGAAATAGGCAGATTCTTGCACTTGCGTCTCACTTCAGTCGTGTGCGGTGGTCCCAAAATCCTGCGAGATGTCCGCTTCTCACTACTTTTGTCCCGCTTCAATCTTTTTTTCATCAGATGCCGTGATGGCGGAGAGTGAGACCCCTAAAGTCACGACACCTATTTCCCGCACATCTCGAAGAGCACGCCTCAGAGACTGATATCTTTTTTTTTTTTCTTTTTTTTTTTTTTCCTCTTTTCGACTTTTAAATATTTTATTCAACCGTTTTTAAAAAAAGTATTTTATATTTCTTTTAAACTTATTTTTGACTACCTTGTGTCATTTAGCAAAATTATCATGTCCCACGTAGCATCAGGATGTCTTGTAATAAACCCGGATTTGACGTGGCTCTTTCCATTCTCCTAAGCGTCGCTGTCATTTTGTCACATCACCGTCCAACGGGCTGCTTTCATCCATAAAGAAATTTTACCTGATAAATGATCACAATGTGGCAACTAATGTTAAGATCATGATGTAAATGTAGTGCTAGAAAACTCATTTAGGCAGTGCAGTAGACCCCTGGGAAATGACGTGAATCCTTTCTGGGGTAGGGATCACATTGTGCGATTAATCCATAACTGGGGATGGAATCCTATTATAATGCATAGCTAATAGATTCCGAACCCCTGGTACCTCAGATAAAAACATTGAAATAAAAACCAATAGTACACAGTAAGCATGACTGTATTTTCACGACCATAGGGCGTACATAAAAGTCTCAGACTTTCTTCAAATTGTGCGACCCGCTCTATCGTGCTGTTTAAAGCGGCGGATGTAGCTGAGGACAACAACATGAAGCTGTGTGTAAAGTGTGGGCGTAACTAATAAAGGGTGAGATTTGGGCGGGTATGTAGGTTAGGTTAAACTGCAGAGCTTAATGCTCATTTACAAGTTTTGGGTGAAATCTGATGTTTTTGAGGGATTGTTTACATTTCCAACTAAATGCGACTTGTATGCAGTTTTCTCACTCCAATGCGAACACAACAAGTGTCCTGCTTGTGCAGAAGACACAACGTCACGCGCTATGAGTCTATGGTTCGCTGAAGTACTCATGAATGCTAATGCTGTTGTGTATCTAGCAATTTAAAAGTTATTGTGCTACTGGAGGCTGAGAGAGATTTCCCCCCAAATAATAATTACCGTAAATTCAAAATCCTACTCCTTCATTTAATGCTTTCCCTGTTTTTGACCACCATGGTGTGTTCATTTATACGCTTAGCGGATGAACATGGAAAACAAGCATCCGAGAGAAAATTGAAGATTCATGAATCAATGGTGGGTGAAGCAAACTGAAAAACATTCTGACAAGTTTTTAATCCGTGTGTTTTACTTTGTAATCCATACTTGAATAAACCACCAACCAAACTGTTCTTCCTGCCTTATTTTTAAATGTGCACAATTGTATGCTAGATAATGTTGTTGTAAGGCAGCCGCCCCCTATCATGCAGTGCGTCCTATGTATGTGTTGAATACAAATAGAATCAGCTATGGAGATTGCGCCCTTTCACACGCTGCGCACTATTGTGGTGAAAATACAGTACTTATATGTAATATACATATCTGTTTAAATAATGTCATAAATCTACTCATTAAAGGAAAAATGACACTTTATTTGCCTTTGGTGTGAAATGACTTGAGCTGGTACAGCGGAGTTAGTAGGTGGAGCAAAAGGGGGTGACTAGACGGCAGCAGTGGATTTGAAATTAAGAACTTTTCAAACTTTGAAAAATCGTTCTGCCCTAAGAAGTCTTGGTTGATTTAAAGCCTTCTTATTCTTAATAATTGTCCAGGTCGCCGATTGGTTTTGGCCATATTCCTTTTGTATTTCTCAATCATCTCATGCTTTGTTTCCATTGTTGTCATCATCTTGCTTCTCCCTTTACCATAATTGCAAGTGACCAGGTCCTATAGCTAAGTTTATTTCACAAGATTCTGAACAAAACATGGGTAGACTCAAAGACGGTTGCTCTCCTAAACGAGCGCAGAAAAAATATCTTGTGACTTTCTTGGGATTTTTTTTTTTGTTTGCTTCTCAATGTTGTTGCACTATTTTTTGTTGTTCTTTTATCAAAACTGGCCATTCCCTAAGAATTAACTTACCGGTAATATTTTTGTATTTGTTTGCTTTTTAAAGTCCCTTTTGCGCATTTACCATGGAGTGCCATGTCTAATCTTTTTGCATACAATGTTTTTCTACATTATCTATGACAATTCAATTCAGTATGGGAGGTAGTTCAGTCAATAGCACATGGGCATCAGCATGATGCTGTGAAGCAAACCAACAGCAGACCAGTATCTTTTCTCACGGTGACCAATAGCAGACTAGCGTATTAAAGACATGAGAAACTCTTGGAGGTTTTTGGACACGTAAAAATGTGACAGTGATGTCACATTGTGGGGAAATACTGAAAATTAGGGACCGAAAAACATTGTAACATGAAAATATAAGCTTGGGATGCCATACCCAGAGGTCTACTGTAGAATTCTTTGAGAAAACAAAAAAAAATCACTTCGCTGCCATGCATGAAAGCTTGCATCACCCTTTAAACCTTCTGCTTGTTATCAACACAAATGACTTGTCGGTCTGTTTGGACAGTGATGTGTCACAACCTCTGCTCTCCTCTCAGTTTTCCCTCTGCAGCTTCCTCATCGCATCAGCTACTCCTTCCCATTTTGGTCATTTGTACTAACAAGCCTTGCTTCCCCATCTGACATTTTGCTTTTGTCGTAGGTTGGCTTCACTGCACTCATCCTGTATTTTTTAGGTCTACGCCTGGTGATTTATTTCTCCTTCACTCCCTCTGCCCACTTTTTTTTTATACCCTCCCACGGCGCTCATCTCTTTTCTGACATCACACGCACGGTAGTTCAAACCCCCACCCGCCTTCCTCCTTGCCTCCCTCTCACAATTTTTAATCTCTCCCTTTCGCCTACACGTTGTCCTCTCCCGAAAATATAAGAGGGGAATTTCTCACCGTGGGGATTTATAAGCAATTACATAAAGCCCCTAGAAATGTCGCTTCATTTAAGCTTGACCCACTTTGAAATACTTCTTTGGTTTTATATGCAGTTTGATTTGAGAATTTTTGGAATTTAAAGAAACGAGTGTGTTCAAGTTCTCGCAAGCGTTATATTTTGGCGGCAGGGGGTTTTAGGGAGCATATGGCAATGACAGAATGTAAGTTACCTAACAGGGACGGGAGATCGGTGCATGCTGGGAAAGACCTGAGACAAAAAGAGGAGAGTAGGCAATGTCGTTATATCACTTTTGGTTAGCAGATTGGACCTGCTCGAAGGATAGTTTTCATTTTGCAAGTGGGATGGAAACAAAATAATCAAAAGACAAAAGTAACTTGCAATGTTTAATTGCACTATTTAAAGCCTGTTTTGAGCAGTGTACTTTTTATTTACTTTTTACAAAAGTGACAAATTTAAATAAAATCAGATTGTAAAATTACCTTTGCATTGCAATAATTATTCTAATCATTTTTGCTTAAGGTAATTTTCTCATTTAAATTCAAATAAAGACATTATGAAGATCATACTTTTCATTTTGATTTACTCAATTGAAACGGTTGAGTTACAAGTTAATACATTTTAACTAGTTCATTTTACAATTCTTACATTTCACTATTTAAAAAAAAGATTACTTATATTTTTTAGTTTGTACATAAGAAAACTATTTCGATTTTGGTCGATTGCAATATTTTTAAGTTTTTAAAGGTTGATTACATGGTCAAATGAGTAAATTATAAATAATTTTATGCATTCATTATATTATTTCTACTTTAAATTAATATAAAACTAAAGAAGACCACGCTTTAAATATCATTTTTATTTTATTGTTTTTAGTACATTTGTAATTTTGGACATTTAATTTTTTTTCTCATGTTTTCATTTTAAAATATTTCCAGAAAAACGAGAGAATTGTTACGTAAGATTAGCCAAATTACAAGCCAGTTAATTGAGAACATTTTGCTTTTTTTCAAATATTTCATTTCAAAAGCCAATGGTTGGGAAACTAGACTTATTTTGCCGAAGTTTGTAAATGTCAAGTCATGTTTTATTTGTGACGCCCTTAATCACAAGGAGTCTCAAAGGGCTAACATAATAGTAACTATTATTACTATTATGACACCATGCCCTGATCTAAAACCTACATGAGGGCAAGGAAAAACTCACAAACCTCGACATAAGGAATTTGAAGAAACTTTGAGAAGGGACTGCACATGATGTAATCACCCTTCCAGGATGACCAGGCTGCAACGGATGTTGCAATAACAAATAATACACAGATATTGTCAACATAAAATAAGTTATTCATATGCTAGAAGTGTGTTTAAGCCTAGATTTAAACAGTTCCACTGAGGTTGCAGATCAAATCTCAGGGGAAGAACATCTTCAAAAATAAATTACAGAAGGGAAAATGTGCCCACATTCTAAAACCGAGGTTTTGAACCTCATTGCGATAAATTAAAAACAAAAAAAAATATCCTAATTGCCCCAACGTTCAGCCTCTGCCACCAGGACAAACAAAAGGTGGAGGAGGAGGTTGTGTGGGTGGGGGACAAGCATCATCATTTCAATTCCTCCAGAGCGGGCGAGGAGGAGAGTGAAGAGGAGGCGGGGCCTTTCTGGTGAGATAGTGATGCTCTCGGCAGGTGCCCTTAAACTGACAAGTAGGACCGGACCAGGGATGGAGAAGACTCACTGAGTGCCTGAGACCACAACACACACGTCGCTGAGCAGCAAACAGGTGAGCAGGTTTCACTTTTCTTTATGTTTATTTATACAGGACTTTCAGGGGGAAAAAATCAAGATAATACAGACACTACAAAATCATTGTTTTATTGATGAACAAAATTTCAAGTTGGTTATGTTAAATTTAAAAAAAGTGCTAATAGATATCAGAGGGGAGAAAAATGCACACCCCTAAATAAGTGATGGTTTATGAAATGATGTGCATTTATATAGCGCTTTTCAAGTCAATGACTTCCCAAAGCGCTTTACATTGTGCTTCACATTTCCCAATAGCGGCCGTGATGTGTGCAGCCATGTAAGGCGCTAACCTGCTTATTGGGGGTAATTGGGGGTTCAATGTCTTACCCAAGGACACTTCGATATGTAACACGGACAAGCCGGGATTTGAACTGGGATCCCTTAATCCTAAAACGATCGCTCTACCTCCTGAGCTACTGCCGCCCCGAAAGGGGTAAGCAGAATAATACATTTGTAACCATAAACCTGAAACTCTCAAATGTAGGATTATCCCAGAAAATGAGAATATTTTGATTAAGTTCTTTATTTGCTGTGATGAAAAAAAAAAATCATACATTCTGGATTCATTACAAGGCAATTAAAATATTACAAGCCTTTTATTATTTTTACATTGCTTACTATGGCAAAAACTTACATACCGCATCTCAAAATATTAGAATATCATAAAAACGTACACTAGAAAGCTGCAAACAATAATAAACTATATTAAAATTAAAAAAAGCCTTGCAGTAATTCAGTTTATTTGAGCAATAGTCAAAAGGAACAGAAGCTAGAAAACATTTTATTAGAGATCAAAAATAAAGTATCTGCAAAATTAAAACTTGAGGCAGAAAAATACAGACCACTAAATTAGCAATAATTTAAAGGGGGAAAATATGAACATAATACAGACATTTGAAACCAGAAGTCACCAAATAAACCAGAAAGATGCAGGCCCATCTAAAAAAGGAGAATATTGTGATACAAATCAACTAGATAGATACTTTATTCACTGAAATACTCATAGACAGAAATGTCCCATCTCAAAATGAGTAAAAAAGTGTACTTGTAAGCTGCGGGCCATAATCTGCAAAATTATTTAAATATTTGCAATATCAGTTGAGTTTTAATTAATCCAAAATGTATGACATAGTTTATGACGAAAGACTTTCATCACAATATTTTCATTCTCTTAGTCAGGGTGTCAAACTTATTCAAGTTTTGGGGGGCACACGGTTAAAAAAAAAACAGTCGTGGGTTGGACAAGTAAATTTAAGGGCGAAAGAGGAAAAAAGAGCAGGACAGAAAGAAAGAAAGACAGACAGAAAAAAAAAGTCAAATACCGAAAGAAAGGGAGAAAAAGACTTGCTTTTTAAAGAGAGGTAAAAGAGACTGTGAGAAAGGAAGAGAGACAAAGAGTGAAGAAAGTCACAAGAGAAAGGGCAAAAGAGAAAGTGTGAAAACATTGCTACCCTGTGTCTTTATGAGTAATGTCTGCTTTGGGGACATCAAGTGGACATATTTAAAACTGCAGCTCATTTTTCTCTTGCCCATCTCTCAGCGTACAGGGCGGATTTTATCTGCTCCTGATCCGGCCCACAGGCCGCTTGTTAAACTCCCCTGCGCTCAGACAGGCTTGTATTTAAGTCTTTCTGTTTTAATTATTTGCGTACTGTTAAATATTTCTGAATTATCTCGATTTTTATCGTAACACTTTCACGGTGAATTTAGTGGCGTGTATTAAAATAACACCTTTCTCTCTCTATTTTTTGCATTTCATTCATGCGAATCTTTCAAATTAACAGATTTAACTTTATTTGTGATTGACATTTTTATTTTTTTTCCTCTGTTGATCATCATATGCAAGGTTACAATGAGTCTATCTTGTTCCCACTTTTAAAATCATACAACCAGTTATTATAGCAATATATCCTGTAAAATGGATCACATCTTGTCATTCAAAAGTAAATAATAATGAACATGTCAGGTAGTAATTGTAGGATAATAACGTCTCATCACACCATTTGATTCAACACAATCACGCACCATTAGACTAAATCAATTCTGTACATCAATTCAATCATAGACAAACAATGTATGGGTTTTGCAGGGCCCGACAGCTTTCACTGGTTTATCCCTGCTGTATCATACAGGTGCCCTGCCCATCCCTTAGAACGCGTCCAAACATCCCACTATCCTTTTACGACACCTCTCCACTCATTCCTAATAAATATAATTACTTTTTTTTATTAATGGTTTGTGAACCCCTTGTTTTTGCTAAGAAATCGGTATAACAATTTGTCTCAATTTTTCTGAAACTTTGCTATTGGAGGCAACTAGACTCGAAACCGGGTCGCAGCGGTGAAAGCACCAAACTCTCAAAACTGGACCACCGGTGGTATAGACATACGAAAAGGCGGTTCATTTTACGTTTTGCTGTGAAATGCACCAGATTGATGTGTTGAGTTTAAAACGTACAAAGGAGCATGCCCCTGGTCTCCCCTAGCTTGTCCACCCACTAGTGCCTCGCTAAATTTGACGGGAAATACTGAAAATGACAATATATATTTTTTTTATCACCACTGTTTTTCTTTCTGCAGTTCTTTTTGACTTATAAATGAATTCATTTTAAATGCATTGGAGCTGGAAGAAATTTCCCAACTGTATACAAATATGTTCACAGCCTGACCCTTTTCCTCATCCGTACCTCTCGAACTCCTCACTTCTGCCACCATGTTGCTTCGTCCCGTGCTTTTGAGTGCCACTCTGCTCATCTTGGCCCCCCTGGACCCTCTTCAGGCTCGCGCTCTTCACCCCAACCCCGATGGCACTCAGGTAGCAAAACTCGTCACGTTGCTATAGATTAATGAAAAAGATTCGGGATCTACTCGAAGACAAAATATTTTTTTACTGTAAAGTTTTAAATGTTGACATTTTAATAACATGATTTTTATTGCAAAAATTGAACAAAACCAAGGGACACTGACGACAAGAGCAGCACCGAAACATTTTTCTTTTTTTCAATTATGATATTTGCAAGCGGGATTAAACATCACGTGTGTGGCCCACGGGCCTTAGTTTGGCCATCCGTGAACTAGTTTTGTTTTTTCCAATTACAGCATTTTACTATTATAGTTCACACAATGTGTTTTTTTTTCTTCTTCCCAGAATTCAATCAAGTTCAAAATCAATGATTATGCTTACATTCATAGTAAATCCATTTAGGTTTGCTCAAGTGTCAATGACAGTATTAAAAATTACCGTAAATTCCGGACTATCGAGCGCACCTGATTATAAGCCGCACCCACCACATTTTAAGAGGATAACCGCTTTTGTACTTACACAAGCCGCACCTGTACATAAGCCGCATGCGCCCACATCAAAACATGTGACACAATCACAAAATTAACCCAAACCCGACTGAGTCCCGCGATTGTAATTGAATATAAAGTACACCATCCAAAAACCGCAGCCGGCAAAAAGAATGGAAAATAATACCGGTACTTAACGTTTGATGTAGACCTGCAGAGTCCGGGTCCCGTTGAAAATAATCCAAGGGAAAAAAAATTATATTTCCAAAGGTAATGGTGGGAAAAATATATATCCACTATTGTCCGCTGCGTCCACAAACACGTCTCACCTTTACTCCACTTCCCATCAGCCCCCGTTGTATTCGCCCGTGGAAAACATAGCAGAATAAGTCTCTAAAATAAATACATTACAAAAATATACAGTTGCAAATACATATTATACATGGTTACACATATTTACAAAGAAAGACGGTACACCGAGAGAGTTTTCAAAGCTTTAATAATAAAGAAATATATGGTTCTTGTCAAAAGAAATATATGGTTCTTGTAGAAATCACGGTCAACCGTCCTCATCCTCCTCCTTATAACTGATGTCAAAAAAGAGACTTTGTCAAATGGATGTCGTTCCACGCTCCCTTATTCAAAATCACGCTAGCACCACACTCGCAAAGTAAAGTAGCTCTGTTTCCTTTTTTATCGGACTGCTCGATTGCTTTTACCTTGAAAGCTGCGTCATGTGTCTTTCTTGATGCAATTTATATGGTGAGGATATGTCTACGCTAATTTAAATTGTGCACAAGCAAAGAAGTTGCAGCCTTCCTCGGCGCATATATTCCACCGGTCTAAATCTTACCTTTTGTACTCGAGCGCCGCTGGCGGCTGTTAGAAAAATTACATAAATTGGCCGCATCGCTAAATAAGCCGCAGGGTTGAACGTTTGGGGAAAAAAGTAGTGGCTTATAGTCCGGAATTTACGGTATTCAAGTTGGTGTAATGTGAAAAAAACACATCTCTGAAAGTCGATTTAGTTTGTTCAATATCTAAATAGTGTTTTATTGGTATATTAAAGAGTTTTTTTTTTTCCATCTGCCAACATCGAACGTAAGAAAATATAATCTACAATACGTCACTTAACTCAAAGAGCTTTTAAAATGTCTTTATGTCCAACACTTCAAAACAGGTACATCAATGAAATCAGAAACAAAAAGATTAAGTGTGATTTTGTTGATGTCACTGGGATTCTGGTACCCTATTACAGCGATAAGTCAGGGATATTTTTTGATTATTTCATGAATTAGAAATAGTGTTAAAAATGGGATTAAAAAAAAAACAAGTCTGCTGAAAAAATTATGCAAACACTGCTCTCTGGTGGCTTCTCTTTGCCATTGCATTCCTTCTTTCGTTGTGGTTAACGGCAACTGGCATTAGTTAGTATGACTTTTTCCTATGAAGCGTCATCGGCCCCTACAGGTATTGTATTTAAAAATGTATACTTGTATTGTTCTGATATATTCGCGATTTACTGAAGATCTAGAAATAATGTCTTGATATAGCACACGCAAGATTAAGTATTGCATATGTGAATCGCAGATGTAGTTGTCGATCTGCAAAATACTTTGTTCACTCCGGATTTCTTCTTTCATTGGAACTGGAGAAATCGGCTTTGAAAATAATTAAAAGATGCTTACATTTGGGCATGGAAAATGTGTACAAACCCAACCTTTAGCGAGAGCAAGTTTACAACTTTAAAAAAAAAAAAACATACCTTAAATAAAACGGAAGTAGTTATAGTTCTATGAGTCCCATGCGACCGCTAGAGCATCTTGTCACTCTGAATCCTTGTGTTCACGTAATAAGATTCTGTAGGAATCAACCCTTTGGTGAGACTGGAATTTATACACATTCCTTGGCCACAGGTATCACGAATGTCCAGTTTAGTATGCATTTCTCGAACTGTTCATGCACGATGGGAACGTTAAGTGGTCGGTAGGGACGAGATATAACAAAATATGAATGTATACTAGAGCTAAAGAAATTAAACCCTACCGAGCCCGACCAGTTCACTTGATTTGAGGGACTGAGCCCGAAGCAAACCCGAATTTTTATATTTTATTTGTGAGGACTCGACAGTAAGACTCCTCTCGGTGACCTTTGTTTCAGTTTTCTCTCCTTTTTTAATTATCCACCCGTCGTTGTCCTTTGTTTCCCCCCCCCCTCTCTCTTAGTGGAGGATCCGTTCGATAGATTCCTCCTTGGCACGTTCAGCATGTCTGCACACTCGTTGCGCGATGAGCGTGCGGGCTGCGCTGTGTGAGAGGGGGACGGAGTCTATAGTAGATAGATAGATGGATAGATACTTTATTCATCCCCATAGGGAAATTCACACATTGTATGGACCCTTCACAAAGAAAAAGAACAATGATGGGGGTATATATATAATATATATATATATATATTTTTTTTTTTTTTTTTTTTTTTTTTCCTTTTAGCGAGAGAAAACCATGGCTCAGCCTGAACCCGAACGTAATGAGTCGGGCTCGGGTTTAAGCTCTTACCTCTAATGCGTACCCTCCACTACAGTTTGTTCAGGGAAGATCACTTTCTCTCCTCTATCTAATTCTCATTCACAAAGTTACTGGAGCATCTCCTGGACCGCTACAACGACCTCCTGACCACGGACGACCTTGAGAACCTTCTGAGCTCCCCGGCCGACGAGCAGTCCACTCTCTCCTCCGACGCCAAGGCTTTGGACTTCCCCTCCAAGATGGCCGACACCCAGCCCGAGACGCCCTGGCTCCGCCTCCTCCGGGGCTCCTTGGCCAATCACGAGGCAGAACGCTCGCGGAGGGGGTGGAACCGAGGATGCTTCGGCCTGAAACTGGACCGGATCGGCTCCATGAGCGGTTTGGGCTGTTAGTGGACAGACTTTAGGGATCGGTTTCTAGCTTGTTGCGGTTCTTTAATTCCACTGTAGTGTTCAACTATTAAGGATAGTTTTTAACATTGAAAAGCTTTTATTTCTTTTGCATTGATTTCATTGTAAATGAGATAACGAGTTTTAGTAATATGTTAAGGCCAGTGTTGTGATGTTTTGCAATCATGCTGTGAGTTCATGTTGTAGAAGCAGAAATGTAGGTTATACAATCCATCGTGTTTCCGCACTCTTTATGATTTGCACAAATAAATAGGTTTTACCTTTGTGTCTGTTTTTGCCACTGATGATATTTTATTAGGTACACCGGTGTAGTTTAAACGAATGAATGGCCTTTATCGTCATCATAGAGGATGAATGAAATTGGGCGGGGTTCTCCTATCAGTGCAGATGAAACTAAATAAAATTATGAATATGTGCAAAAAGGTTAAAAAGAAAATGAAAGAAATAAAAATTTGAACAATACATATAAGTACATTGTGTAAAGTCACAGTCGCAGTTGGTTCATACTGTTCAGGGGTGTTAAACTCATTTTAACGCGGGGGGCCACGTGATAGAACAAACATTCTCTCGGGGGCTGGACTAGTAGATTAGAGGGAGAGAAATAAGAGAAAGAGGGAGAGAAAGACGGTGGTACAACAAGAGAGAAAGCGGGAGAGAGAATATGAGAAACAAAAGAGATGAAATGTAAGAGAGGGGTAAAGAAAGAAATCTTAAGAGAAATAGAGGGAGTAAAGAGAAGAAGAGAGAGGGGGAAAGCAAGACAGAAAAGGAAGAGAGCAAAAGAAAGTAGAAAGACAGAAAAAGACAAAGCGAAACAAAGAAAGATAAAAGAGACCGATAGTGTTAAAGAGAAAGGGAGGGAGATCGAGAGAAATACAAGTACATTTGTGAGAGGCACCAGGCTTTGGCAACATCAAGTGAACATATTTCAACCTGCAGCTTGTTTTTTTCTTGCACTTCCCTCAGTGTTTTCTCGCGGGCCTGATCCGACCCACGGGCCGCCTGTTTGACACCCCTGCTGTAGTTACTTATTTTCCAAACTCAAAAACAAAATATCAATGATCAAATTCACGTGTTTTTGTATTTTTTGCATAGAGAACTAAAGAAATGGATCTACATACAGAACTTTCCTTGAAAATAAGAATATAGTGATAAGTTCTTTATTTTCAGTAATGCAATTAAAAAAAAAAAAATTAATCCAATCTGGAGTCATTATAAATCCAGTGACATTAGAGTTGTCTATATTATTTTTGATAACAACGTAAGGAACATTCATTAACAACAGGATTAGACTTGGCACTCCATGATAAACACATACTAAGGAGTTTAAAGAGAAAAATATAAAGACGTTTTATATTCAGGAAGTACTTCAGAAGATATATATATATAATGTGATTTTTAGTATTTTTCACTAATGCTTACAGCCTACTAAAATACGTATTCATGATATTCTCGAATTTTTTTGAATGTCGGTGTTTGATTGTATGTCATAATCGGCACTGTTAAAACAAAGACTTGAAATATTTCCGTTGTTTGGTAATAATCCAGAACGTAAGATTTTATTTTATTGCAATACTGAAAATAATCCTGATGTAATTTTCTGAGACAGTCTTCTACTGTGTGCAAGTCCAGTTTTTGCTAAAACCTGCAGTTCCTCTTCTTGCCGCTAGATAGCAGGCTTAGTTAATTTACAGACAATGCTCACTTGTTATTATGATGTATGTTATTCGCAGGGTTGGGTAGGGTTACTTTAACTGGATTACTTTCAATTACTTTTGGATTACTCCAATACCAAATATGCTAATAAAAGACAAAATAAACTAAATATGAATCAAATGACTACATTTTGTGCAGGCTTGGGGAGTAACGGAATACATGGAATGGCAACAATGATGTTGGCAAGCTGTTGGGATTTATTTTCATTTTGTTTCTGTCGCATTTTGTGTTAGTTTTGCCGGAGATCAAAGCCAGGAGAGAAAGCATACCACGTGTTGTGAGTCATAATTTTATTCATATTTAGTGTCTTTTGTCTTTTATTTGCATATTTTGTATTGGAGTAATCCAAAAGTAATTGAAAGTAATCAAGTTAAAGTAACCCTACCCAACCCTGATAGGTTTTATTATTGTCACCCAATTTTTGTTAAAGCAACCTGGAGTTCTTGGTGTGGTTAGATGGACGCTTAGCTAATTTATAGTCTTTATTCCTGTTACTTTGACATTTTAATCTGGGGTCATATTGCATGAATCTGTTATAATAAGAACCGTCTCCTCCCAACCTTGCTTCCTCCCGCTACTCCACTGTACCAGGTTACGTCACACGAAAGTAAATAATAATTAATAATAATAATTTCCTTTGTATTGTCATTATTTGTAACAATGTACACAGAACGAAATGTCGATACACCTGACCCGTTGTAGCGAGCCGATGCAGCCGCAGCCAACAGAGGGCGCCGCCATTTTACCAATTAGGTATGACTCGGCCGAGGCGCGAACCAGTGACCTCCCAGTCTCAAAGCGGGCACACTACCATCTAGGCTACTGAGCTGGTCAATTCATGTACAATACAATACAATTTCATGTTGCCTTGACATGTATAATTGCAAATGCATTTATACTACACACAAGCATTACTTACTTTATAAGATTTTTCATTTAAATTTTAAGGTTTTTATCTGGAGTGCGAGGGGTTTGGAGATAATCTCAATAGTTGTCTATCCCCCACTATACACCAATTTTACTTTCGCAATCCCTCGCCTCAGAGCGGATTTGTGTTATTTCCCGGGGGTCTACTGTATTTCACTCTAGGCCGAGGGAAACATGAGCTTGTGGAATATTCCCAAGTAATCAAAGTGATCCCTTCTATACCATAAATAGCTTCCCCAGCCACCATACAGAATCATATGAGAATCACATGATCTCCTTATCGTCATGCTTGAATTAGTCAGTCTATTTAGTTGATATCATGTATTAATACGTATTTTAGGTGCCCATGAATATTTACGTCATATTTGAGTGAGCTTTCAAAAATCTAGTGCAGGGATCTGCAACCCAGTTTGTTTAAAGAGCCATAACGAATCCAATTATGTGGTGAGCTGCAAAAAAAATTGAGGACTTATATAATTGGAGCGCCCTTTATTAATTCCCTTTCCCCCGAAAAAAAATCATGTATCCCTGCTTGGGTCCGCCCCACCAAAACATGAAAAAATCTTAGTATCGTGTTTGTCTTTTCACAGGAAATCGTCTGAAATAATGTATTAAACCCTCCCATCTTTTTCCATTTCCAAACATTTCTGAAAAAGCTCCAGGAGCCACCAGGGTAGCGCTTAAGAGCCACATGTGGTTCTAGAGCCGCAGGTTTCTAAACTCCTAAGTCTTTTTGTAGTTTATATGCTGCATAACGCTTTCGTTTTTTTCTTACTTTTCAGGAGTTTTGTGAGTTTTTCCTGTAGCTTTTATGTGTTTAAGTCATGCATTAGTTAATGTTTTTGTAATGTGCGAGTTCTTCACGGAATCACACTTTTCAGCCTCTCTGGTAAGGTCTATTTGGGGGTACAGTACTAGAGAAGAGGCTCCGTCAGAAAGTCGAATCTGGGATTCAAGAGGAGCAGTGTGGTTTTCTTCCGGGCCGTGGAACAGTGGACCAGATCTACACACTTTAGAACATAGGTGTCAAACAGGCGGCCTGCAGACCGTTTCAGGCCCGCTAAGGGATTGAATCCGGCCCTCGAGACGGCGCTGAGGGAAGCACAAGAGAAAAAAGAGCTGCAGGTTGAAATATGACCACCTGATGTTGCCAAAGCCAGGTGCCTCTCAAAAACACTTTACATGTAGGTCTTTCACCTCTCTCTCTCTCTCTCTCTCTTCCTACTTATTTCCTCACTCTCTATCCCTCTCTCTTTCTCTCAGTCTCTTTCTTTCTTTGTTCCTCTTTTGCTCTCTACCTTTTTTCTTTTTTCTCTTCCCTGCCTCCCCCTTCTCTTTCTCCCATTCTCACTTTCTTTCCTTCTCTTCTTTCTCCTCTCTCTTTCTCTAGATTTATTTTTCTATCTCTCACTATTTCTCTATTTTGTTTTTCACATTTTCTCTCTCTTGTCTCTCTCTCTATCTTTCTCACTTTCTCTTTGTCCCACCCTCTCTCGTTTGCTTATTTCTTTCGCTTTTTCTTTCCCTCTAATCTACTAGTCCGGCCCCCAAGAGAATGTTTTTTCTATCGTGTGGCCCCCGAGTCAAAATGAGTTTTACACCCCTGCTCTAGAAGGTCCTCGAGGGTGCCTGGGAGTTTGCTCAGTGTGTCGGATTCGTTTCCAGTGGGAATTGGACCTCCTCAAAATAAAAGGCTTGTGTGAGAAACGTCGCGTGTTTGGGTCCTGATCTTGTTTTGGTTCATGACAGGCCTTTCACATAGAAAGACAAAAAGAAGGGGGAAAAGGAATAAGAAATAGGGGAGAAAAAATACGAGAAGAGGCAAAAAAGGAAACTGGAATTAAAGAGAAGTAGGAGGGAATGCACAAAAAAAGGAAAATAGAGAAAAGGGAAAGAAAGAAAGAAAGGGATAAAAGGAAAAACACAAAAGGAAAAAATGCAACTTTTTCTTCTTTCAATGTTTCATTTTAATTTTTTTCATTCTTATTTACCCTTTTTCTGGAGTTTTACTTTTTGTTATTTTTTTCATTTTTCTCTTTTCGTTTTTAATATTTTGCCCCTGGTTTTTCTTTTATTCTTTATTTGATTTTTATTTTATTTTCAAAAGTAATAAGGTGCGCTTCGGTCACTTTGAGTCTCCTATTTTCTCTTTTTCCGTTGTTCTTTTAGCACTCGTTTTCAGTGGCACGACAGAATACAGCAACATCCAGTGTTGATATCATACACACCGTCCCTTTAACTCTCATATCAAGGCGGGGGCCTCAAACTATCATCCAGCGAGTTTGAGACCCCTGGTCGAGATAGTCTTTCTGTCGTTAATATGATGCATTGTAGAGTCCACAAATACTTTGTGTGAGAGATTTAAGCGGTTTGTGTTTTTCTCTAGCTTTTATGTCTTTAAGTGACGCATTTGCAAATCTTCTGGTAGATTTTGAGTTATTGAGTAGGACGGGTCAATGTTTGGAATAGCGTCTGTTCCATTGGTAGATTCTGTTGAGAGCTCGGAGCCGCCAGCAGCCGCCGTCTAATCTTAGCCTGCCCTTTCCGGCCCCTCTTTGACCTTAAGCTATCGAGCGTAAAGGCCGAGGGGTCACGCGTGCCAGCAAACTTCTTCAGCTGTGCTGCCGTGCACGTCCGCAAACACTCGACTGATAGTAGGCACAAAAAAATGTGGCAAGACGTAGATTTGCCAGTCTTTGTGTAAATTCGGCGTCAGAAATCATAGATATTGATAGAGTTTTCCTACTTGGCGACCTCAGTCAATTGTTCCCCTTATTAAGCGCGAATAAACCTCACAAACACAACTCCAGCAAAACAGACTACATGGAATACCTCGACAATATTAGCGATCAAGGATGATGTTGACATTTGTTACCAGTGATTGGAGCTAAAAAGTGGTAAAGACAAGATTTGATTAATAAAATTAGGTTAGGAGGTAGAGCGCTCGGCTCGGGATCAAGAGGCCGCAGGTTCGATTCCCGGCTCCTCCGTGTTATATGTCGAAGTATCCTTGGGCAGGACAGTGAATCCCTAATGCTTCCGATAAGTAGGGAGTTGGCTGACTCCCAATTGGTGTGTGAATGGGTAATATGAAGTACATTGTAAAGTGCTTTGGGAGGCCTTTATTGACTTAAAAGCGCTAAAAATACATTACTTTAAAAAATGATTCCCATATAGAAATTGCTATACGCTGCACACAATTTGAAATAAAAACGTATAAGTTGACTGGTATGCCGTTTTGGATGAGATGTTCTTAACTGTTAGATTTAACAAGCTTCTAGCTAAAGGCTCATGTTTAACTCGGGCTCGCTGATTTTTTTTATTCATTGTTCCGTTTTGATTTGACCAAAATGGAAATTGAGGCAAATAATTTTCCCTTCTCCGTCTTGTTTTTAATAATAGTCCTGTTTGTTGATTAGTTACAGCCATGGGACTTAGCAAAGGTAGTGGTTTATGTTCGTACTTCTTGAAAATTGTAAGCTTTGTTTCCATGGTTATCATACTTTTGCCTCTCCCTTTAGCATCACTGCAATTTTTGAGACCAGTAGCGAATATTACAGTACAAAAAGTACAGTATTGCAAGGGTCGCACACTCAATAAAGTTGGGGGCCACTGAAGCCAGGGTCCGGGGGAGGTTGGAACAAAGGAGTTTTCCACAAAAACAGCGCTGATAAAAACATTCCACTGTTTTTAGAGGGACAGTGTTTTATATTTGTCCACTAAATGTCGCTGTCATGTGTAATGTAACCAAAAGTGAAGCCTTTCGCTTTGAATTTTTACCTAGCCTTTCTCAAAAAAAGACAAAAAGATGGGAAAATTATTTTTTTTGAGGAATTTCGAAAAAAGGAAAACGGAAATTTTAAAAAAAAGGTAGGGGACAACAAAGCAAAATAAGGAAAATGGAGAAAAGTAAAGAAATTTAAAAAATAAAAGATCAAAAGACTAATATTTTTCTTTTTTTTCTCTCTTTTCTTTTTTTTTCCTTATTATTTTCTTGAGTTTTACTTTTTGTCTTATGTCTTTTTAATTTTTTTCTCTTCTTTTTTGGATCTTTTTTCTAATCATTTTTCAATATTTTTCTTTTTAATTGTTTTCTTTTTTCCTTCTTTTTTTTCTTGAGTTTCACTTTTTGTCTTGTTTCTTTTTTTCCTTTTTTCGTCCTTTTTTCCTTTTTGTCCCATTTTTTATTTCTTATTTCTTTTTTTATTTTTATCTTGTTTCGTTGTGCTCTTAGCACTTCTTTTCAGTGGCACGACAGAATACAGCGACATCTAGAGGTAAAACTATTCACACTGTCCATTTAACTCTCACATCAAAGCCTAGGGGACTTAAACTATTACCCTTAACTTTTTAATCTAAATTGAAATTACTTTATAAATCCTGATTTGTGTGTGTGTGTGTGTGTGTGTGTGTGTGTGTGTGTGTGTGTTTTGTTATGACTTAATGGCTCCGAAACGGTTTTCTTTATGTTTTTTGACATGGCACCACAAATAAATCCCAACAACATCAATAATCATCTGCTTTTGTAAGGTCTTTAACGCAGGCCAAATTGGGTAATGTGGCTCCTAACCACTCCAAGCATCCAAATCCAATCTTCTATCCAAACCAACACCTTAATGGAAGCAATTATTTCCTGTGCACACATTTCAACAAACCCTAGCCCCAATAACCTCACCCAAGTAGAATGCCCGGCAACACCAGGCCATTTGCTTGTTCTTGCATAAGAGCGAACCCCAATACCCCCCTTCGACCCCTCTCCACGAGATGAAGGCATAAAATGAAGGGGTCATGGTCTTTGGACTTGAAATGTCACTGCAAGTCGGGAAGAGATCCGATCACCGGTTTGCTGCCTTTTATACGTCCCAGTGTGTGTCTTGAGACATGTGTGTGCTTCGGTCTAAAATTATTCAAATCAATTATTAAACTTTATGCAAATTGCCATTGCTAAAAATATTATATGTATATTGGAGTTCTAAAATTGATCAAAAATTGGATTTTATTTATATTTGCTTCTTGCCAATAATTAAGGGCATGGTCCAAGTCATAACAAGCTCTAAAACCAAGCTTAAAGGGGCAGTGTGTATAAGGGCCTCCTAGTGGTCAAAAACAGTTGATTCATTTAATTTCAGTGCTAAGCAAAAATACAGCAACTGTCACGTGATTTCCCTTTTTTTAAATGCACGTACGTCAGGAAATTTGTATTCGTTTATACACCTTGAGCCTCACCTAGAGGGAGCTGACATCATTTTCGGCCATCTTGCTACTACCGGAACCCAAATGAACAAAACCCTTGCAAAAGGCTAGGAAAAGAAACCAAGGTGTATTTTGGTCACTTTGAGTCTCCGTAGTTTGAATTTTTCGATTGCACGACACAATACGGCAACATCTAGTGTTCGAGCCACACACACTGTCCCTTTAAAGTCATATTTCCATAGTGTCATTTAAAAGTAACTCACATTGCACAACAAGTTAGAAAGCTCTCTGTCATGTAGGGAGAGAGACGGTCCCATTTGTTGGTATGCATCGCATGAAGATGCAAGTCCCCTGTTTTTACTATATTGACCTTTAAAGGGACAGTGTGTAATAATTAGTGCCTCCTAGTGGTACAAAATACAACCTCCGTTCCGTAAAAAAAACATGAATTTGAATAATAGGCAAAAACACATGAACTAATACATCAAAGCAGTTTGTATTTCTGTTAAAAAGCGGAATCAATACCTAGTTGGCGCCGCCATGTTTGTCTGGCATCTTGCTGCAATGCTGTGCTCATTTGGTACTATCTAATGTTCTCTTTACATTTTTTTCGTTTTCCGTGAGTTTCAATAACCAGAAACTTGAGTCCCCCTATTCAATAGTGCAGAAAGAGAGTACCCCTCGACCGCGAGACGTAAACCGAACCCGGGTTCACATTGTCGGGGTGCAGAAAAAAAAGCAGGCCTGTTGCAAGGCATGCACTGGCCCAGCTGACCTTGACATTCAGAAGGGCAGTTGGGGGCGTGGCGGGGGGCGTGGCTTCGAATCCCCCTCCTGCATAAAAAGCCGAACAACTCTCTCCTCTCCCCCACTCTCACCTGGAGTCGCAGGACAGATTCAGGCATCTCACAAACGGTAATGCGAAAACTTCTCATGTTCTTAATCCCTTCCCTCAAATTTCTTTCATGAATTGGAAACAGCTGCTGTTTAATGGATAACCCCATTTTCTGTTATTTCTCACAGAGGACTCGCTCAACTCAGGCAAAATGGTGAAAGTCGGTATCAACGGGTAAGACTTATTTCCTTGGTGCATTTATTTTGTAACCACTACTTGTTGCGATTGAATCTATGCTGCGATTTGGGGACACTGAAAGGAAAATGTCGGGCTATTTTTAAACTTGCCCCTTGACGAGGTCTGCCGGAGATGACCATGTTTGTACCAAAGCCTCTCGACGTAAACTGTTGGTTAAGAATAGTCGCGATAAAACAGACGGCCCGGGCAGAGTTGCACTTTGACCTTTTGCAGATAGCGGTTCAATTTTCACCCCCAACACCGACCCACCCCCCCCCACCCCCCCCCCCCCCCCCCCCCCCCCCCCCCCCCGGCTGATTTTCATTGGCTCACTTGGATGTTTGCCCTGCGTCCGCCTACCTCCACAAAGTGTATTTTGAACTCATCGGTTAAAAAGTAACACGGCGATTGTCCTAATGACGTCAAATTATGACTTGTTTTCAAAGGGGGGGTTAAGACTATCTTCTTCCCGTGTAACTCTGCCAGTCAAGTCACATTTGTATAGCTCTCAATGCAAAATGTCTCGGGACTGCACAAGCCACAATTACACCATCCCCTGATCTGAAACCAACATGCAGGCATGGAAAAAAATCAAACTTTGAATGGGCCACCCAAGAGGTAATCCCCCTTTCTGGATGACTAGGCTGCAATCGATGTTGCATTGGGTAATCCTACACTAAATGTAGTCCACGTCAACAATAAACCGAGGCAATAAGTGAAATTGTTCAAGAAGTCCATGCGAGTCTCCCAATTGGTCTTTCTTGTCCCAAGTTTTGCTACCTAAAAGCATGTTAATTTTGAACTTTATCACAAAGTTTTAATGGATTACTTTGAGGGCCACATTGATAAAATACTTTTTTAATTTGTCTTCTTGAAATGAACATGCCTCAGATCCAGCCATTACCTGCACCGCTTATCCTCAGTAGGGTCGCGGGGGTGCTGGAGCCCATCTCAGGAATCTTTGGGCTGTGGGCAGGGAACTTGTTGCCAGCAGTTGCAGGGCACACAGAGACTGAGAATTCACTCGCTCATCCACACCAAAGGACAATTTGCACCAGCTAATTAATCTAACATGCATGTTTTTTGGAGTGTGGGAGGAAACTGAAGTGCCCAGAGGAAACCCAGGCAACCACGGGGAGAACATGCAAACTCCACACAGGAGGTTTGACCTCATGACCTCAGAACTATACCGCACACACGCTAACCACTGTGCCGCCGTGCTGCCCTGCCTCAGATCCATTTTTTGTTAAAATGAACTCTAGACTGGAATTGTTACACTGTCACTTTCAGGCTTTAAAGCCAAGGGAACGTTTTACTCTGATCGCTACATATTTGAAAAAAAAAAGCTTAAAAACACACTTGGAATATATTAACAAATTTCATAAATCATTTATTTTTGTTGAACAGGATCTCAAATGGCTTTCTATAATGCTAATACTTTCTCAATTGTACAAAATAAATCAGTTTTATGAAACAAATTCCGGTAGAATTTCACTGTAAGAACTTGATTTGTGTATTTGGATATTTAAGAAAGTTGTATATGCTTTTTTATTTTCTATTTTTGGGGGTGCTGGTATAATCTCCATATTTTTCAGGCCTTGGCTTGGATCTCCCTGCTTTATTCGGTTAACTTTGCCATAACTCCGTCACATGACCCCAGAGTTAAAGCTTTAACTTCTGACTTGATGCTTCCTTAACTTAAGAGTCAATGTTGCTTTAATCGGGGTTAACTTTGCTGCCTTTATGTGTAAAGGGGACTTTAACCTGCCGTAACTCTTGCGTGTTAAAGGGTCTTTAACTTTTGATCTCTTAACCGTGCTCTCCAAAACTCAACTGGTGGGTCTTCCTTCAGATTCGGCCGCATTGGTCGCCTGGTGACCCGCGCCGCTTTCCACTCTAAGAAGGTGGAGGTTGTGGCCATCAACGACCCCTTCATTGACCTGGAATACATGGTAACTTTTAGCGCTAAGGTTTATTTTTTTTGAATTGACAGCAATCATGTTGAGGCTTTAATTCGAAACCTTTGATTTTTAGGTCTACATGTTCAAGTACGACTCCACCCACGGTCGCTTCAAGGGCGAGGTCTCCATTGAGGGTGACAAGCTGGTCATCGATGGACAGAAGATCTCAGTGTTTCACGAGTCAGTCTCAAACTACATATGCTGAGATTCCGGACAACGAAATGCTACATTTTATACACTTTGGCTGTAAATATAATGCGCAGCAAGGAAAGTTGCGAGCTGTTTTCCACCAGACTGAATCCGAAATACCCTGGTGATGTCTGGAAACATTTATGGTGCCCTTCAAGAGCAATTAGTCCATGTTTTTGACGTCAATGTTCATATTATAGAAAGCGGTAGCAAAACTAAGTTTGACAGTTCACGGAACCCTTACTCGCCAGGGTCGCCAGGCCACCACTTCTTGTGGTGTCTCTTTGGCAAGTAGAGCCTGATGGTACCCATTCCTTTCCGGACCGTTTAATGGATGATATTAAATATTTACAACGTACTCACGATATTTCAACAGTAAAAGTTGGTAAGCTCTCAACTTCTTTTCGTATCATTGGTATCAATGTTAGGCTGTTCAAGTTTCCCTTAATCCTTGAACGATGACAAGCGAATGCAATTTGTTCCATTACCACAGAAGCCACCAAGGACAACACAAAAAGACCGATCTGTGTTGCAATATGGCTCTATTGTCCACAGTAGTTACCCTGGCGCTGTCATCTAGATATAAAAGTCTCACAGCTTATGCGATGAAGTCCTCATTCACGTTTTCTTTCGGTGTAACAATTTGTTCGTCTTTGTAATCGCCATCCTGTTATCACATAATCGTAAAAGGCGCAACGCAAACAACTTGAGCAGAACTGAAAACGCCATTAGATTTGGTGCCAGGTGTGCGCAGGGCTTAAAATGAATGTGAACAAGTTAATTTTCATGGCTGTTTAAAGGTGAGGGAATCGTTTAAGGTGTCCTCAAGTTTACTCGTGACATATTAGGAAAGGGTAAAGGAGGGTGAAGAATAATTTGGCGCTTGGGGGTTTTATGATGTATCATGAAAATGGTGAAAGTAAGAAAAGTAGTTTCAAATGGTCCAAACCCAAAAAGTGTTTAGTTGAGTGCATCTAGGAAATGCTCATGCCACAAAAGCAACTTGACAGAGGCTGCAATGATGATTTGAGGCAGAAGATGGTATCAAAAAGAACAATTTCAAATTCCAGATATCACCTTCTAAGCCTGTGGCTTGTACGAAGACAAAATTGTTTTATTTTTAAATTTGAGCATGCAGCTTTTAATCAAGCGTCTCTGAAGTCCGGAATTTATGGTATATATTTATTAATGCCATTTGCTAACCCTTTTTCTGGGTACTGCAGGAGGGACCCCGCCAACATCAAATGGGGTGATGCTGGTGCCCAGTACGTGGTGGAATCCACTGGTGTCTTCACCACCATCGAGAAGGCCTCCGTATGTCTTATAATCTCACCTGGTATCATCTGATCTTTTCTAAAACTGGTCCTGGTTTTCCCCACAGAGCCACTTGAAGGGCGGTGCCAAGAGAGTCATCATCTCGGCCCCCAGTGCCGATGCACCCATGTTCGTCATGGGGGTCAACCACGAGAAGTATGACAACTCCCTCAAGGTTGTCAGGTGAGGATCTGAGAGAATGTCTCCTGTATGAGTCTTATTTTTATTTTTTTTAATAATGAAATCTGATTTTCTTTTGTAGCAACGCTTCCTGCACAACCAACTGCCTGGCCCCCCTGGCCAAGGTCATCAATGACAACTTTGGCATCATTGAGGGTTTGATGGTGAGCCCAAAGACTTTAAAAATCCATTGACGCCATTTTGATTCTTGACGCGGCAAGATTTTAATTATCGCAGTTCACAATCATTATTTTGTGACATGGCTATGAAATATTTATTGGAGATGCTTGAATTTATGCAAAAAAAATCTGCAATTTTTGGCAATCTCTGCAACAAATGGCCAAATAATCAGGTTTTGGGGGGCAGGGGGATGAGTTATGTTTGCAAAAAAAAAACGCTTAGAGATCTATTTTTTGTAAAATAGTTAGAAATATTAATTATTGTCTGGAGTTTATCAATTGTAGATAGTTTTGCTTTTGATGACACCTTTTACCTTTCAAAAAATATAATTTTTGAAATGATAATTTTTCAATGCATTTAAGTATTGTATACAAGTGTATAGTGAAACCAATCACTCCACATAAACCATTATCTGTATTTGGGACAAGATCAGTCTTTTTTTTAACTATTTAGATCATTTTTAATTTGCAATCTTTTTATAAAGCGTTATATTTTTATGCTCAATTTTATTTTAAATACTTTTCAATCTATTTTATATGACCTTTTATCTAAATAAATATGTTCAATTTTTTAAAATTGTTTTTAATCTGATTTTTTTTTATTTTTATTTTTTTTATTGAGTCCATAAATACATTTTAAAGTTTTTTTTGTTTGTTTTGTTTTTATTTTAAAAATTGTTTTATTATGTAGTCTGTATTTTTTACATTATGTATTTTAAGGATACATTCATAAGTTTTTCATTTTCTTTTTGAATATAAATCTATTATTTTTAATTTGATATTGGGGGGCGGGGGAATCCTAATTGGTCTAAACTATTTCAAATGAGATTTTTAATACTGTGCAGAAGAGCACCTCTTAAGACCCTCCCCTGCGACTATAAATGGTATAAACAGTCTATAACATTGTTTTAAGTACACCCCTGTTTTACACTTTATCCTTATAACTTGGAAGAGAATTTAAAGAAGAAATCTGGACTAATGTTTTTGAGAACCACTAAAAAGGACCGAAATCTGTTTAATGTTATATAAATGGGGTTTCATTATCTTGCTCCCGACCACTAATTTAATGGTTCTTTGTGGTTCAGAGCACAGTGCACGCCATCACGGCTACCCAGAAGACCGTGGACGGCCCCTCAGGCAAACTGTGGAGGGACGGTCGTGGAGCCAGCCAGAACATCATCCCCGCATCCACCGGCGCCGCCAAGGCTGTCGGCAAGGTCATCCCTGAGCTCAACGGGTAAAATCAAAAAATTGATCTACACTGCTGTGAAAAAGTCATTGCCACCTACCTGTTTGTGTTTTTTTGCATATTTGTAACTCAAAGTTTCAGATCATTAACTCAGTTTTAATATCCCAGAGACAAGCCAAGGAAATTAAAAATGCAGTTTTGTACATTCCATTTATTAAGGCACAAAAATCAAAACTTATCAGGCCGTAATGTGGAAAAGTAATTCCCCCTTGTTAAATCAAAGTAACTGACTAACCAGTTTATGGAAAGCTGAGTTCCATTCCATTACCTGTGTTGAATCAAGAAGTCACTTAAATTAGATTTGTGCGACAGAATTAGAAGTAGGGTACAAAAAAAAATCTCAGAAACACAACTGATATTTCACTATCTAAAGAAAGTGAAATCTCAGTGGAAAAGTCACAAAGCAATTTCCAAGGCTGTAGGGCACCAGTGAACCACTGTCAGAGCCTTTATCCATAAATGGAGAAAACTGGAAATTGTGACCTTGCCTGGAGTGGTTGACCAATTAGGATCACTCAAAGAGAGCGAGGACGGCTCATCTGGGAAGTTAAAAAAGAACTTTGAAAAACATTCAAGAGACTGCAGGTCTTGCTTAGTGTTCGTGACTTCACTCTAAGAAAGACACTGGCCAAAAATTGCATCCATGGGAGAGTTCCCAAGTGGAAAAACTGCTGTCACGAAAAAACTGTCTCACATTTGCCAAAGAGAATCTTTTTTTTTTTTTTCTTTTTTTTCTTTTTTGTAGAACTTTAATTTCTCACACACAATTCAATATAGTTGAGTCGCCTACCACACAACACAAAAAGAGAATGTATACAATTGACATTCCCATAACAAGCAAAAACAACAAAAATGATCATCAAAAAATGAAATTTAAAAGTGAGGTGATTAGACATCAAGTATAAGTTTTGTAATGGGCTTCCTTTTTCAATTAAAGTGCTGCAGTGTTTTATGATTCTTTTATTTTATTTTGTTACCCCCCACCAAAAAGGCATCTTATCCTCCAAGACTTTAAAAAAAAAATATCCTGTGGACCGAGAGGCCAAAATAATTAACTTTTTAGAATGTGTCGATCTGTCTTAAAAATGTTGGCATTTGACAAAGAACATGATGCCAACCGTAAAGCATGGTGGTGTTAGTATGCTGGTCGGGGGCGGCTATGCTGCGGTTGGCGGAATAATGAATCCTGGTGTTTACCAGAAGATCTTCCGGCTATCAGTATTAGAGGTAAGATCGGGCCCAAAAAAAGCACCCGAGCCCGACGCAGGCCCGAGGGGTATTAAACCCGAGCCCGACTAATTAACTGGATTTGCTGGCCCGGCCCGAGGGGGCCCGAAATTACATATTTTATTTAGAAGGAGGGGTGATTTATGATAACAAATTAAACTCTGCCTTTTGTTACAACATCTAGGCCTAAGTTAAATAAAACTGTATAAACATTTACATCTTTTATATTTCTGTGTCTGCACTGCAGATGTTACATTAAGCGACAATCTGTCATTGACTGTTTTTTTTTTTTTTTTTGAGGTAGCGAAAACATTTAAGGGCGTCCGTCATTTTGACGACTTGATCATTGGGCCATAATCCACAGCAGCAGTAGTAGTACGTCCTTAAGATTTTAGCGCGGCACTATCATTGAGGGGGTGTTGACGTGTTGTGCCCTTTTCCGACTCCTATGCAAATCCCCCCCCCCCCCCCCTGATCGTATTCTATATAAAACGCTTATTAAAACAATAAAGCGAGCTAATTATAATAATTGGGAGATCCTAGTCTATATAACGCGTTTATTTAAACAATAAAGCGTGATTTTATTCTGCAAATTGCGTTTTTTAACGCGGATGAAAATGTCACCAACGTCAATGTACACTTCCGACAAAAGCGATCGTATTCTATATAAAACGCTTATTAAAACTCTTACCAGAGTGCGTTTTCCTCGTCAGTTCTCCTCTCTTGAGTTTATCCTTAACTTCTTGTTGGTCCGACTCCATATCGGGGATACCAGGCCAAAATCACGCGAATTTGCGGAGGGGAAGATTATTAAGAGGACAGCAGTCACGTCACGTGCACAGAGCATGCACTGGCTCCGTTAAAAGCAATTACAGCTCCTTCTCCGTTTTATCCAAATTATTTATTTTATAACAAGTATTCCTTGGTCTAGTATCCATACATAGTTTAAGTATATATTTTTAATGAACATATATTTATAATTATTAATTAATTAAAAAAAAAAAAAAAAAAAAAAAAAAAGCAGGACCCGACCCGACCGTATGACTGACATTTCAGGCCCGACCCGGCCCGAAATTGCCTCGGGTTCGGGTTCGGGCTCGGGCCATGAATCTTAGCTCTAATCAGTATGTACCCTGCTCTTGTATTATGCGGCAGGACAACGATCCGAAATACATCAGCAAGTCCACCTGACTCAAAAGAACAATAAAATGACGGTTCAAGTCAAAGTAGTTTTCAATTCAATTGATGTTTTGGTCTGACCTTCAATAGGCAGGTCATGCTTGAACCCTCCAATACAGCAGATTTGAAATATTTTTTGCAAGGACTAGAAAGCAATGACTTTTTTCCACATAGGGCCAGATAGGTTTTGATTGTTTTCATGCCTTAATAGTTGGAAAGAACATTTCAAAACTGCAATTTGTATTTTCTTGGGTTGTTTCTGTGTGATATTAAAATTGGTTTGATGATCTGAAACCATTTGTGAGATGCAAAAAAATACAGAAATCAGGAGGGGACAAATACCTTTAAACAGCATCGTATAAGGCCTGTTTTGGACACCAAGCAATTTGTCCAATATTTTTTTTATTTGTACGACAGCAAGCTGACCGGCATGGCCTTCCGTGTGCCCACCCCCAACGTGTCCGTTGTTGACCTTACTGTCCGTCTGGAGAAACCCGTGAGTACTGAGTACATTTTGCCTCGATTACAGACTAAGATTGTTTTTAGGTAGGAAGAAAACGGTAAAACCCAAGAACACAATTCATATTTAAATGACTGAGAATTGTCTATAAAATCTTGTTGAATTTTGGGCACAGGTAGGGAGTAAATTGTCCTAAAATGGGCCAAATGGTAAAATACAAGGAACACAATTCGTAAATGAGAATTGTCTTTAAAATTTTGGTCATTGGTGGGAAGAAAATGGGCCAAATGGTGAAACCTAAGTAAAACAGTTACTCTTTAATTTCCTGTGATACATTAAAAGACAATTGTCCCAAAATAGGCCAAATGGTCAAAAATAAGGAACACAATTCATAGATAAATGGGTTCAAATTTAATGCATACTACAAATGATAGACTGAGATTTTTTTTAATCTTTATTGAATTTTGGTCATAGGTAGGAAGAAAATAGACCAAATTTTAAAACTTAAGGAAAGATACTCTATAAATATAGTAAACTCAAATATACCCACACTAAAATATATGACTGTCTAGAGTTCCTTTTCTATCTCATTGAACTTTGGTCATGGGCAGCCCATTAAGGCAGGAAGAATATTGTCCCAAAATAGAGAAACTTAAGAAAAGCCACTCTAACTGTATATAGTCCAATGAAACCGATTTTCTTTTTCTCTAGGCCAAGTACGACGATATCAAGAAGGTGGTCAAAGCCGCCGCTGAGGGACCCATGAAGGGATATTTGGGATACACAGACCACCAGGTATGTCATGATAATGCTCATTTCTAATTCTTTTTAAATGATTGAAAACTGTTTTCGTTTTCAGGTGGTGTCCACAGACTTCAACGGTGATACCCACTCCTCCATCTTTGATGCTGGCGCTGGCATCGCCCTCAACGACCACTTTGTCAAGCTGGTCTCCTGGTATGTCAGGGATCTTTTCTTTTTGGGCATGATAACAAAAAACTTCTTATGGATTTGAATAATAGTAATCATGAAAATGTGGATAGTCACTCACAACGCGATGAAATTGAAGGTTTTGACACATTCATGATCGCAAGAGATCGTTGGAACATCTTTTTTTTTTTTTTTTTTCTCTCATTTCGCTAACGCAGTCGCTAGCTGCAATGGTAGATTACATCCCTTTACATTAAATTAATATGATCAAATGTTCCACTATTTTTGCAAACAAAAGTGGAGAAAAAAAGCATTTTTGGGGGGGCGGTACCTGTAGCTGTTAAATGACCGACAATGATGTCAGCTCCATCTAAGTGAGGCTTGTTTTGTAAAATTCAAATATCACTACACTGACATTTATTTCATAGTTAATGTAATTTTTCTATGACTTATAATTATTGAGTTATATTTTTGCCACCAGGATGGGCTTAATACACACTGTCCCTCCTGACTTTCATATTAAGGCTGGGGCTGCAAACTATTAGCCCCTGGGCCACGAGTTAGAGGTTTTTTTTTTTTTTTTTTTTTTAAATATATATATTTTACAAGCAAACCTACTCAATGTGGAATTTATCCAATTTTCCTTAAACCATTCTTGTTTTAGTAAGTTAACAATATATCTTGATTATTTTTGTATTTTACGTGGTTTGAATTGAGATTTTATGATGGAAACATGCTAAAATAATGGGGCCTGATTTATTTTGAAATCCCAGCATTATGTCCATATTTGTTGCACACAATGTTTATCAATGACATTAAAGACAATTAAGTTTAATTATTTGGCTGGCAACCAGTTCAGGGTGTCCTCTGCCCACTGCCCGATGATTGCAGGGATGGGCTCCAGCACCCCCGCGACCCTACTGAGGATAAGCGGTGCAGCTAATGAGATGAGATGAGATAACAAGTCCTGTTTATTCTTGACGCCCTTAATCACAAGGAGTCTCAAAGGGCTGCACAGACTATCATTACACCATCCCCTGATCTAAAACCTACATGAGGGCAAGGAAAAACTCTAATATTATAATAAGCTTGACCCAGGACTTTTTTTTTCTGTAAACTTGTAAAGACAAAAATGAATTAGTCACCATTTTATTGGATAGAAACTAGATAAAATCTATTCTGAATTGTTTGAAAGATAATTTGGGTTTGTTGCCTGATCACCCATCACATTTACCCTAAGATCTCATGATTTTATTTCTCTTTTCCTCCCCAGGTACGACAACGAGTTTGGTTACAGCAACCGTGTTTGCGACCTGATGGCCCACATGGCCTCCAAGGAGTAAAAAAACCCAACTGGGCCACTTTTTACTTAAGCACATTCTCCACGTCAGAGTTCCGCATGTGCGAAGTTACATTTGTACGCGTGGAATTCTGCCTTGTTGCGTTTACCACATGAACCCCGCCGCCTGGGAAGAGACCACTCCCCACTCCCACCCCATTCTACAGATTACAAAGGAATTATTTTGTCCATTTCCTTCTCTGAAATGTCCTGTTCTGCGTTTGTGAGGAGTTGAAGGTGTTGAGTGTCTGCAGGAATGCGGTCGGCGGAGAAATAAAAGTCCTCTTTGTGAGACTGGTTGTCTTGTTTTGTGAAGGCTTCATAAACAAAATCAAACAGTGCAGTGAAAAAATGTCAGTTTTGCATGTGTATCACTTTCAAATTATTCTAGATCATCAAACGAATTTAAATATCAAGTAAATACGAAATGTAGCTTTGAAATGTTAATTTAATTAAGGCACAAAAAATTCTAGGACTATCTGGCTCAGTTGGCACCACACCGGAGATCCCTCTCTTAGTATTGCGAATGTAGCTTCTAGCATCATTCCTAATTAAAAATGAGTACATATAATATACCATGATAATTTAAGTAGTGAACATGATTAACTTTCGGTTAGCTGCTAGTTTTAGTATAATTGCATTTAAGGGTTGCTGGCTGTGATTGGCAAAACATTAACTACCTTTGCTAAAGCAATTGACATCAGACGGATACCAGCTATATTAGCATTGATATCTAGCATTGCTCAATCAAAAAATTGACAAAGCACTGAAAGAAATCATTTTCTTATAACTACTAAGTTTCGAGTTTTTAAGTTGGAAGCCTGGATTAAGCACATGTTTAGCTTTAACTGTTAGCTTTCATAACGTCTAGCATTGCTTTAGGCATTATCGTGTGACAAGCACTATAGAAACCAGTTTTGCCTAATCACCAGCTATTAGCATTAGCTGCTAGCATTGAAAACTAATATTTAGATCTCGTGTTAAATTAATTGAAAAATGGAAAGTACAGAAAATCTTTTTATTTTAACTTTTTTTCTTAAGCCTGGATTGGGTGCATGTTTAGCAGTTAGCTTTTGTAACATCTGGCATTGCTTTAAGGATTGCCAGCTGCAACCTCTAAGGCACAACATTAACTAGCTTTGTTTAAGCAGCAGACAACAGACTGTCAGCAGCTTTATTAGCATTAGCAACTAGCACTAACAACTAGCATTGGCTTCTAGCGTTACTCATTAAAACATTGGAAATTTGGAAATTAAAGCACTGAAAATAAATCCTTTTATTTGAACAATTCTTTCAATTTGGGGGCAGCTGTCAGCCTTGAATGAGCACCTATTTCGCTTTAGTGGTTAGCTTTTAGCTTTCGTAATACATACCTGTCAACCTTCACGGCTCCATGACTGTACAAACTGTCGTATTTTCCCGTACAAAATACAAAATAATCGTACACCATATTTTTATTTTTCAGAATGATGCATGATGGGAAACCCCAAGGCGGCAGACACATGCGCACAGTAGCATCAAACCACTCACTTCGTTTGCAACGAAAAAAACAATACCGAGATAGAGGCTACCGCGGCGAACTCGTTTGACTTGATTGATTTGCCGTTTGGTGATAGTCTGTGTATACCGGATGGTACCCATCATTGACAAATTCGCGTTTTTCCGTACAGATTTCCTTGTATGTCGTACTCGTCTTAAAATGCATACAAAACGTACTTTGTACGGCAAAACCGTGACAGGTTGACAGGTATGGTAATATCTAGCATTACTTTAGGGGTCGTTAGCTGTGACAAGCACAACATAAACAACTAGCTTTGCTAAAGCAGCTGACATCAGACAGACACTAGCTATTGTATATTAGCATTAGCAACGAACATTGGCATCTAGCGTTGCTCAATCAAAACATTGAAGAATTAAAGATGAAAGTATTGCAAAGAAATCCTTTTTTTACATGAACTAAATTTCTTTGATAATTTCGGGCTGTCTGTCTGAATCAAGCACATATTTCGATTTAGCAGGTAGCTGTTACCTTTCATGATATCTAGCATAGCTTTAGGGGTTACTAGCTTCCACCAGCACTAACATTAGCAACCAACATTGAGGAAAATTATCACAATCTTTGCGCAGTAGACACCGGGATGCAACATTAATCGACATTAATCCGTTATAAGGAAGCAATTGCAATGTCTTGTGGGGGTTGAAACCTATGCTAATGCATTCATTAAAATAACAGAATAGTATATAGTAAGTCCTACTTATGTGTAACATACATGTGTAGGATTAAAAAAACATACAAGAAGGTAAAATAAAAATGTGTTTACCTTTGATGTGATTTGAGCTGGTAAAGTGGAGTAGCGGGTGGCTCAGACGAGGGGTGGGTAAAGCAGATTCAAAATGAAACAGATTTCATACATTCCGCAAGTGAGGATTGTCATGCCATTCGAAGATTTTATTGCTTTGATTGCCTCCTTGTTTTTAACAATCGCCAATTAGGTATGCCACTATTATTTAGTGAGGGTGTTGATTTGTGTGCCTCCTTAATATAAGTTTTGTTTCCATTGTTATCTTCTTTCTTCTCCCTTATAGCCTTACTGTATCCATTGGGTTCCTGACTGTACAGTCCTCTCCCGTTATACATTCTTTGTCATAGCCCGCTAGAGGGCGTTTAAAAAAAAAAAATTCCAGTGTTTTCTATGCGTTTTAATTTCGTTCACAAATCACTTTACTACCCTTTTGTGCACTTTTCTTAATTTACTGAAATAAGTACATTTAACATTTGATGTTGAAAAGAAAACGTTCAACAATAATGCAGGTCGTTTTGTTTGTTGCCATTACGGTATAACTGAGTGACGTAATGCTTGATGGAAGGTACAGTACCCTGTTTAATTTATTTCTTTTCGTCATAACTATGATATATTTTAAGCATGTTTCTCATTAGCTCAACAGACTCTGCTGTTGTTGTATTTATTTTTGTGTGTTTTTTTTCATGTTGATGAAAAATTGTGCAGATAAAAGGTTCTACGGATGTGCTGCACGTTTAGTTTTATATTACGGTAAAGTGAAATGTTTGCCCTAGTACTGGATGTTATAAATATTATTTTTCTTTTATTTCTTGTCATCATAACAAGAATCAACATTTTTGTGTGTTATTTTTTATTTACTGAAAGAAAAACATTTTAATGTTTTTTTTCCTACTGACATAATTTTGTGTATTTTTTTTTTCTAAAAATATGCTTCTTGTTTAGGGCTGTCATTATGGTAAAACTGTTTTTCGGTTCTACTTGATGCTAGGGTATACATTATTTAGATAAAATTTCTTAGGAATTATACATATATATATTTTTTTTTTACTGACGACGTTTGGTGTCGTAAAGCGAACATTATATGAATGTGCTCCATTTCGGTGGAGCTGAGTGTTTGGCGTAATACTATCTTGTTATTTAAGCTAGGCTATACTTGTTTTAGCGTTTTTTTTGACATTTACTATAATAGATTGATTTATTTATTCATTCATGCATTCATGTATTTATTGATTTGAGCTTATTTTTTTATTATTATTTTTTATTTTACTTCATAATGACGAAATTTAATTGACGAAAAGAAGACGTTCTACGAATACGTTACTCTTTTAGTGTGGGCATTACGGTAAAGCTCGAATCAGCTGTACTTGCACTGCGGTCACATTTGGTTGCAACAACTCGTGCTGACTCGCTCACATCGGATTTGTCCTTCAATTACTTACTTTTATTTGCATTTTTTTAATTAATAAAATGTCAGTTTGTCGGTTTATCGTCGTTTTTATCACTCGCTGATTATTTTATGTTTTTTTTGATAGGGGGAGGCTTTTGTCATCGCTAAGATCTGCTGCAACCTTTTAATCAGTGAGGAACATCTGATTCTAAGACGCTTATATAAGAAGGTAAATACAGTTTATCTGGAATCATTTTCCTCTTGGTGGTTTCATCTACAGTTTTACTTTCGAAAAGAGCCACATCCCGCTTGTGTTCATGCCAGATCTGCAGCGTTTTAGATTCTCGCACTATAGCATGAATCCATTGTTGGGGGAGCACCTCCAACAAGATCCGCAACCGAACCAGGCCTCTGGACCACCAGAATCCCCCTCTGTTCCCTTCCCGGACTCCGATTTAGTTTCTCCGTCGTCTCTTTTGCTGCTCCCTGGGCCTGATCATCCGGATTCTGAGATCCCGTCCCAGAGTTCCTCTTATATCCATCATCGCTATCAGCATCCTCACCCCCCTGCAGCCATGGCCCTCAGAAACGACCTTGGGTCCAATATTAGCGTCCTCAAAACACTCAACCTGAGATTTAGATGCTTCCTGGCTAAAGTCCACGAACTGGAACGCAGGAATAAACTTCTGGAGAAGCAACTGCAGCAAGCCATGGAGTCCAACGCCAGCCGGCCCCTCACGCAAGAATCTGGGGTTCAAACGGGTCCGACGGGGTCGGCCCCCCTCAGACCCGGCTCGCTTCCCTTCCACAACACCAATAACTCAGCCAGGAGGCCTACAAGTTCGCCCTGCACGGTTTCTGAAACTGAGAAATTAGATTCTACCCCGCCAGCAAACTCGCCCATGTCCAGACCCGGAAGCCGCCCGTCGACGGTGGCCCGCCTGTTGCCAGGCACTATCTTTTCCCACAATCCCGTTCGCAGGTATGGGTCGGAGCGTCTCACCAGTCCAGGGGTGTCCTGGGTGCACCCGGACGGGGTCGGGGTCCAGATCGATACCATCACCCCCGAGATCCGAGCACTCTATAATGTTCTGGCGAAGGTCAAGCGGGAGAGGGATGAGTATAAGCGCAGGTAAGAGGAATTTGAGTGATGCTTTGACTTGCGTGTTTAATGGTTTCGTTTCTGTGCTCGTATATGAAGGTACGATAAATTAATCAATATAAAAATTTGATAAAGAGTGAAACTTCCTGTATCCCGGGGGATATGTTCTAAAAAAAACCTGTGAAAGGCGAAAACTGGGTAGAAAGTTTTTACTTTTTGGTAAATTAACCTGTAACCCCGGGATAAGACATTAATCCATTCTGAGGTGGAGATTACAAGGTGAAATAGCCATATAGCGGAGGACAGAAACCGATGCTAATTAACTTATCACACATTACAGTGGACCCCCAAGATATGACATGAATCTGTTCTGAGGTGGGAATTGCAAAGTGAAATGAATTTATAGGAGGGAAAAGAAACCAATGTGTTCGGAACCCTCGGTTCTCTAAATAAAAACATTGAAATAACAAAATATTAACTTTTACTTATGTGTAATATACGTGCATATGATTAGATGATAAATCAATATACAAGTAAAGGAAAAATGTCATTTTATTAACATTTGGTGTGACATGGCTTGAGCTGGTTGAGTGGAGTAGCAGGTGGATGCAGGGGTGGGGGCTGCGAAGCGGCAGATTCAAATAAAAACGAATTTTAACCTCCACTTTCAAAGATTTTCATGTCCTTAAAAAATGTCCTTGCTTTAGTTGCCAACTTATTCATAATAATCGTCCGGATCGTCAATTTTGTCACAGCAATTGAACGTAGAGCGTGTATTTCTACTTGGTGTTTCTTTAATATTTCAAGCACACTTTCCATGGTTGCTATGTTTTTGCTTCACCCTTTAGCATCATTGACAGCCTTGAAACCTATAGCAAATAAATACAATATTGTATCACCTAATAGTTACGTCTTTATGAAGTACTCAAAATTCCAAACTTTAGAAAAGAAAAAAAGCATCGTGGGAGGTACTTCAGCCAATAGCTTGTCGCCATTTTCGTCATGATTCCAAAATGCAAACCAATAGCACACCAGCATTGTATGACATCAACCAACAGCAAACATGAGACATAACTGGTAATATACACAAACATTGCAAAGTCAGAAATGAATACGTTTTTGATGTGGTGGTCGTATATTTGGCATAATGCCTTCAAGAGGGGCCGAAAAAACATTCCACACCGTGTAGTGAAAACGTCGTGAGGCAGGGGTCGCTGTAACCCAGAAGGTCTAATGTGGGTGCAATTGTCCCTCCTGTAAAAAATAAATAAAATACTTAAAGGAGCTGTCTGAAATTTTGGAACTTTGTCACTCTCTGTAGCCATCTCCTGACTAAAAGTCATGATTGCAGCCTTAGCTCATTCATGATATGCGTGCATGTACGTGCATTTCTTAGACCCGCTCAAATAAAGTTTTCTTTTTTTCATCATTCTTGGGGTATATTATTTGGACAAGTGCTAATTACAGTCAGAGAAATAATAACATACAACTTACTAAGACAAAAAAACGTCAGTTAGGGTTCAAGTCGGTTAGGGATTAGGAGTAGAGTTAGGGGGTTAGTTTTTGGAGTAATGGGATTAAGGTTAGAGTTATGGGTCGGGTAAGGGGGCTTGGGCTTAGGGCTTGGGTTAGCAACCCAAAATGTTGAAAGAGCCATTTTGGAACAGAAAAAAAAATATGTTTGGATCATTTTCCATTTTCAAACATTTTGAAAAAAGTGCCAGGGAACCACCAGTGAGCACCAAAGAGCCGCATATGGCTCCAGAGACGCCTGTTGCTGACCCCATGGTTAGGGGTTATGTTTTGTGTCAAAACGAGCATTTTCCGTCCATATCATATTTCACTGTGAAAATAATATGACTAATAAAAGATAGAAAACTTCCCTTGTGTGAATCTAAATACTCAGCAAGAACTTCCTTTTATTGCTTGTTTAGGTTTTTAAAGGTCCCTAACTTTCATTTCTAGGCCATAATCAATCCTTCACTTGACTTGAAAGAAATTTGGCTCATCAATTCAAGGCTTATTGCACTTGCAAGCTTTTTTTGTGAGCAGCTGCAGCTCAGCTGTCTGGAGCTGAGTCAGCATAAATTCCAGCCACTCTTTGTAAAGAAGCAGTTGTTGCTAGGAAGATAAACACAACCAGTTCTAACTACACAGAAGAGAGAAGGTCATCTGTTTCCATTGTCATTGGCACATCCAGGGACCAATCTTATCCAAGAGACAACTTATGCCTTTATTTTGAAAGGTCCCAACATTTTTGGGGCCTTATATGTTGTATGCTATTAGGATAATAACGATATTCTCTATCTATTATCGCTAATTGCATATTGCTGTGAGCGGGGGCTAGCATAACACATTTTTGTCGGGCCCGGCAGCTCCTACTCCTGTGGCTGCGATCCGTTATTCCGATTGCATAATGTTGCAGGTGGGGACCAGCAGAGCAAGCTTTTGTATAGCCTGGCAGATCTTTTCTTGCTGTTATTTCTATCTAAAATAAAGTGCACTGTTCTGGACGTGATCCATTCATTCCAATCCCATTTTGCTGCGAGCAGAAACCTGCAAAGCTCACTTTTGTGAAGAGTCGTGCCGTTATGGCCCACCTAAAATGAAATGCACGGTTGTGGCCGAGGGAATTTTATTTTCAGTTCGGATTGCTGAAGCGTGGCATCGTGGAATAAACTGCACTGTTTTGGCTGCAATCCATTTTCTCCATTCATCTATTGCTGAGAGCAGGAGTCAAAATAGCAAATTTGTGTCATGCACTTCATTACGTTGTTTCCAACAAAAATGAACAGTACCCGTGTAGCCGCAATCCCTTATCCCAGATAGAATATTGCTATGAGTGGGGACCGGCAGTGCACAGTTTTATTTGGCCTGGCAGCTATTAACTTGCTTTTCTTTCCACCTTAAATGAAACGCACTCTTGCGGCCGTGATCCACGATTCCCAATCCCATATTGCTGTGACCAGGTAACCGGCAGAAGGCGCTTTTTTGGGAGACGTTCAATTCTGGCCTGCTGAAATGAACTCCTCTGATTTTGCTATCCATTACCACCGGTCGTATTTAGCTGAGAACGGGGGCCTAGATAGCAAATTAATGTCATGCATCTCATTTTTTTTCTCCCTGTTCTTTCTGCCAAAAAAAAACAGCACCAGTGCTGCTGTAATCCATTATCCCACAAAGCACATGTCAAAAATGAGGGAGGGAGGGCCTTTCTAAACATCAGGTAGGGCCTGGTCCCCATTATCCGCTATTAACAAGGGATTACAATACTGTCAATTATTGATGTCATCCTGTATGACCTCATACACGCTCAGTTTAAAACCGTCTCGTGCGGATTCCTTTCAAGTCTCCTCCCGACCCAACACCTACTTGTGATTCCCCTTCACCTCCTTTTCCCTCACAAAATATGAAGTAACTTTCCTTGGGTAATAGCTCAGCCACACAAGTTGGCGTGACCCCGCCCCCTATAACTCAACCCCTCCCACACTCACTGTATCTGCATTGCACCAGGCGGTGAGGTGGAGGGGGCCCTCAGGAAAAGGGGCAGGGATTGGCTACGATCTCGGCCTGCCGCATCAACTCACCGAGTGTTTGCAAACACTGCGGCAGGCCGCAGAAGAGTTTGGCTTATTCAACATATTTAAAAGCGTCATAAAATTCACGATCGAACAATTTATGACCCTCATTTGCCAGTCAAGTAATTAAACGGATCAGAGCGTAGAAAAATGCTGATATCATGCTTGCAATTCTTTTGGATTCTGAATGTCTATGGAAGATTACATGTGTCTGCGTCAGCTTGGATAGGCGGGGCTTTTTGCGACAGTGTGAGTGTCGGGGCGGAGGCTGTGGTCAACAGCAGCTTTACTGTGTTTTGTTGTTTTTCAGGCGATTGCAGTGCTTTACATAAAATTAAATCACACATTACAGTAGACCCCAGGATATGACCTGTATCTGTACGCTAAGTGAACTTGGCATATAGCGGGGGACAGAAAGTGATGCTAATTAGCTAAGGTGTTCCAAACCCCCCAGTTACCAACATAAAAACACTAATTAAGAAAACAATATATAATAAGTACTACTTATGTGTAATATACCTGCATACAATTAACCCTCGTGTGTCATGAACCGGAACTGGATCAGGACCCAAATGTGCGATGTTCTCACACAAGTCTTTATTCTATGGGAAATGGGGAGTCATGCACGTTAGGCAGCGGTCTGGCGTGGAAAGACAGGAAGCCAGAGACCGACGAGATCAACACCAATTGCCGAGCAGATATTGGACAGATGGGGTCGATGCCGGACAGGACGGGACAGACGGGATTGATAATGAAACAGGATATCAAAATTAAACAGGACAAAGTAGACGGGAACGAAAACTGGAGAGAATAATAAACAGGACAAAAATAGATGAGAACAAAACTAGAAACCGATATTAAACAGGACAAAATAAACGGGAACAATACCGGACAGGAAATACCTACAGGAAACAGGACACAGTCAGAACCCACGTCTTGCGGGTCAGAGTTTCCTTGACGGACTGAAAAAGGAAGAGTAAGAGCACTGAGCTTAAATAGACGGATAGCCAATCTGTCGATGTGCTGCAGCTGGCGCCACACGGGCGGGGCCAATCGGCCGCCATGGTAACCGTGACATCTTGTTGTCATTTAAAGGACAATTTTTGTGTTTTTTTTTTTTAATACGATTTCCATTGAAATGTTAATAAAAATAACATTTCGTTTTTTTCTACTATCTGGACCAATATAGGAAAAGGCATAACATTTAAAGTAAAGTAAAACATCATCAACAAAAACATTTAGGGAATTTCTTTGTAACACAGTGTCGGAGAATTTTGAGGGTTAATTGACATTATGAATGAATATATATGTCCAGGAAAAATGACATTGTCGTTACATTTGGTGTAACGTGACTTGACTGGTACAGTAGAGGTAGTGGATGGATGCATGCCCTTATGCATAACAGAAACTTAATCATTGTTTGGTCCCCTTAGAAGATTTCCTTGCTTTAATCACCTCCTTTTTAACAATAGTCCCGATGTTTTTTTGTTTAATTCCTGTAACTTAGCGAGGGTACCCATTTGTGTGCCGTTTTCACATTTCTTGGTAATTGCAAGCTTTGTTTCCGTGGTCAGCATGTTTTTGCTTCTCCTTTAGCATCCCTGCAAGCCTTGGGATCAGTAGCGAGTAAATACAGTGCTAAAATACAATGTCGTATCACACTAACTCACAAAGTCTGAACAAAAGCGCACAAAATATCTGAACTAAATAAGGTAGTCTGGCCAATAACGTATCAGTGTTTACATTAAATGTCGTGATGCAAACCAATAGCAGCCCAGCATTTATCTGACATTGACAGCCTAGAGAGTTTTTGGGCCATGCAAAATAATTTGTTTTTGATGTTGTATACGAGGTAAAGGCCGTCAATAGAGGCCAAAATACGGCCATATGCCTTAACCAGAATAACCATGCGTGTGACTTCTTCTTTGTTCTTGATAATTACAAACTTCGGTTCCATGGTTATTATGTTTTAGCCCCTCCCTTCTGGATTTCTGTGATGCTGTGACACAAACCAATAGCACCCCAACATTTTATATGATTTTGTTTAATGGCGGACCGATATCTAAGAAACGTAACTCGGATGAACACTGCAAAGCTATTTGATATGTTTTCGACTCGCTAATCTGTTTTTGATTTTGTATAGTAGAGAAAATATTGTGAAGCGGGACGGAAAAAAGATAATTCCACGACAGGGACGCCAGACAGTTTACTGTAAACAGATTTGGTACGGGTGCTTGAAATCCTTGCAAATGCTTGAATTTTAATGTTGTGTTTTCAAGGATAGAAAAGTGCTTCAATTTTAGGTGAAGTGCTGGTAAATGCTTGAAATTGTTGCCATGTTCCTCAACAAGTCTGCTTAAAGATGATGCCGACGGTGGCTTTGCTTTGCCATTGCATTTCTTCTTGCCTCGTGATTAGCAGCAGCACGCATTACTTTGTTGTCCGATGAAGCGTCGTCGCCCCCTATGGGTCGCGCCCAAGAGGACAAGTGCATGCTACAGTTAAACAGGGCACTATGAAAAGTGTAATACTGCAAGGATTAAATAACAATTGTAGGTATTTATTACCGGCCATGCAAATGAAGAGAGCGTTTCCCAGTGGTAAATTCTAATGGGAAGAATTACATAAGCATGAACTTGAAAATTGTCTTTGAAAGTCTTTAAAAAGTGCTTGAATTTGGCCAGGAAAAAAAAGTGTAAAACTGCTAGACTTCACCTCCTGCTTGTTTGCCTCCTAGATGGGAAGAAGAATACACAATGCGGATGGACCTGCAGCACAAAATTTCCGACTTGCAAGAGGTAATGATTTGTGGATGCAAAAGAGTATGTTTGGAATTTTCCGGTTTGGCTTTTTGTGCAGGATCTGCAGGAGAGCGAAGGCTGCCAGGACGAGCTCGCCCTCCGAGTGCAGCAGTTGAAGGCCGAGCTGGTTCTCTTCAAAAGCCTCATGAGCAATGTGAGGGCAGCATTTCACATGAAATTGGCTTATTCTTTTTTAAATGTATTTATTTACAAAGCTTATTAGAATCTCTTTTTTGATTTTGTTTTTCATTTCTTTGTTTTTGTTCAAATTAATTTCTTTAATTTCATTTTCCATATTATCCCTCTATGGTTTATTAAACAATTATTCAAAGGGTAATCATTCACAAATCTGTCAATATTAAATGTTTTTTAATTTAATGTAAAAATATATTTACAGAAGATTCATTTTTGCAGATTAATAGTGGTTTTCCCTGTCTTGAAAGAAACACATTTTGAACCAAGTTTATATCACATTTATATAATTGAAAGAGAGAAATACTGTGTAGCCTTTTGGGCTGGAATTTTCACATTACAATTATTTTTGACGATGTCCCTTTAAAATGATACCCGACTCATAACTTATTTCTCTTTTAACATGCAAACTAAGAAAATTGAAGCCTTACTTATATATATTTTTTTTAAATTCAGAATTTTACAGACCTGGACACAAAAATTCAGGAAAAAGCAATGAAGGTGGACATGGACATCTGCCGCAGGATCGACATTACCGCCCGCCTTTGCGATGTGGCGCAGCAGAGGAACTGTGAAGACGTCATACAGATATACCAGGTGGACAATATTCAAGTATTATTTCTGCCAATGTCGTTTATTGTGAAGATTATTTTCCAAAAAGAACCCGTGATAGGGGAAATGTGCAGTACCGTGAAAAAATATTTGCCCCATTCATGATTTCTGTGTTTTTTGCATATTTATCACTCACAAAGGTGAAAAAGTTATTGCCCCCTCAATCCAGTAGCAAGTTGGGCCACATTTGGCAGCAATAACAGAAATTAAAGTTTTACAAAAATTTGTAATGAGTCTTTCACAACGCTGTGGAGGAATTTTTGGCCCACTCTTCTTTGTTTAAAATCTGCCATATTGGCGGGTTTTCTAGCATGAACTGCCCGTTTAAGGTCACACCACAGCATATCGATTGGATTTGAATCCAGGCTTTATCATGGTCACTCCAGAACCTTCAGTTTTTTGTTTTTTAACCATATAAAGGTTGATTTGCTGTTGTGTTTCGGACCATTGTCCTGTTGCATGATCCAAGAGCGCTTGAGTTTGAGGGCATGGACTGATCGCCAGAAGTTCTCCTTCAAGATCTTCAGGACACCAGAATTCATTATTCTGTCAACCACATCAAGTTGTCCTGGCCCTGAGGCAGCTAAGCAGGCCCAGACTATCGCACTCCCACCACCATACTTTACCGTTGGCATCATGTTCTTTCTCGTCAAATGCCTTGCCATTTTTACGCCAGATGTAACTGGCTGCGCACCAAAGGGTTCATTATTTGACTCATCAGTCCAAAAATGTTTCTCCAAAGGTCTTGATGATAATCAGATGCTTTTGGCAAATGTTAGACCACTCTTTGTGTTCGATTGTGACAGGCGTGGCTTTTGCCCGGGAACTTTGCCATGGATGCCATTTTTGACCAATGTTTTTCTTGCAGTGAAGTGGTGAACACTGACCTTAACTGAGGCCAGCGAGGCCTGTAGTTCCTTGGATAATTTTCCAGGTTCTTTTGTAAAAACATGGATGAGCCGTCATTGCACTTTTGGAATAACCTTAGATGGTCGACTACTCCTGGGAAGGTTTGCCACTGTTTCCAGTTTCCTTCATTTGTGGATAATGGCTCTGACAGTGGTTTGCTGGAGCTCTACAGCATTAGAGATGGCTATGTGCCATTTTCTGGACATATCGATTCCAATCTCTCTTTAACTAATTTCTTCTGGAATGTTTTGGGATTGTGGCATGTCAATTGTGTTCTTGAGATTTTGTAGCCTACTTCACTTTGTCTAACAGATCCAATTTAAGTGATTTCTTGATTCAAGGAAGGTAGTGGCAATCGCTTTTAGTGTGGCCTGTGGAATTGAACTTAGTTACAGTTACTTTGAGTGATAAATATGTAAAAACACCGAATTCTGGAAGGGAATAGTTATGGGCATAGTGAAGCCTCATGAACCAATAAGACCTTGGGTGACATGTGTCACACGATGTTTCACTAAACAGTGTTTCATTCATTTCTTTATTGACCTCTGCTGCAGTAGTGCAGTATCACAGCTGCAGTATTGTGAGGAAGTCTTGAGGAATAAATATGAATTGTTAATCCATTTTTTTTCATCAATGAATCAAGACATTAACGTGTGCATGTAATTTTAAAAACAATGTTTTATTATCGCATCTCTTGGACGGCCTGAACTGAGTCTATTGAAAAACTAGATGGCTGACTATATATGGCATCACGATTGCTGATTACGAATGCCTAACTAACATACTTAAGAACAACAAACAATAAAAAAAACAATTCTCTTCCCATCTGTGTGGAAAAAATATTGTCTCACTTGCTGTCTCTATGTTTTCTGAATGTCCCAACTTTCTCCTCGTGATATGTTGTTCTCGAAAGAAGGGGTTCCATGAGCCGGCTTTTGAAAGTGAACGATGGGAGCTGGCTCCTCACCGATCAAGAGCTAGCTAAAAACAAAAAAAACACATTTTATTGCTCATTTGCCCTATAAAACTCATAAAGTAGAAGTTTGTTATATTCCCTGTAAAATAAGTCAATAAAAATATAAATAAATAAACTCGTTTATAACAAATTGATTCTCATACTACTCAGATTCAGATATACTTTATTGTCATTCTAGTACACGTGTCTACAGAACGAAATGTCGATACATCTGACCCGCACAGTTTCCTTGAATGTACAGATATAAATAAGATGTTGTATTAAGTTGGAGTATTGAAGTACTAATAAGTACTAATAATATACTAAATAATTATGGCTATGTATAGTATTATACAGTAGTGCAAAGAGTGCAAGAGTAGCAGCTAACCACTCTTTAATTGCCTAAACATAATTACCAATACCTGAACAGATTTTTTTGTTGTCCATAAAGCCCATGAGTTGGAATTTATTTGTTTGAATTTCTAAAGTAACAACTTATGATATTATGTTGTTACTATGTTATTTCCAGGTAATTATTAAAACTAGAGGGTAAATAGACCCACTCAACCCATTTAAAAAAAAATTACAAGAAAATTACAATGACCCAGCAATGGTGAGCTATTTTCAGAACAGTTCCGCAGGCATCTCAACTGTCCTCAGGGTGCACCCTGGTGCCCATGGGCACCACGTTGGAGACCCCTGGATAAAAGCAATAAAAATAATCTGAAGAGCTGCTTAGAAGTTGAGAGAGCTGGCTATTTTTAGTGAGTCGAGTCAAAAGAGCCACTTTTCTAAAAAAGAGCCTCTTTTGTAAAAAAAAGCCGGAATTCCCATCACTATTTGCTCCCTGTCCACACCAGATTTATGCGATCAATAGGTCGGGCCTGGTCACGTGATCAAATCCGCTCGACGGGCTCAGACGAAAACGAGGCTTTATTTTTAGTCACGTGATATTTCGTGATGCATGTGTGAGAGTATGATGTCATATGTGACAGCAAGTATGAGTTACTTCTCAAATAAGCCTCTCAAAAGGTGTCACTGTTTATTATTTTTAATTTTCAAATCATCTCGAAGGTTACAAACAACCAGCCGTCTTTGAGCCTTCGCCGCAAACAAACGCCGATTTCCGTCAACGGAAGCGAGGTCGATGAACCAATCAGCACGTCCGAAAGTGAGGTGGGCGTGGCCAAAGAAGCCGAGCATCAGCACGCCAACTCGGCGGCCAATCAGATCAACGAGGAAATGCAGAGGATGCTCAACCACTTGTGAGACGTCGCGATCTTGCCGCGGGACAAGATTTTTCTGGCCAATCACGAACGTTTTTGCAGGCGCGAGTGCGAGTTCGAAGACGACTGCGACAGTTTGGCCTGGGAAGAGACGGAGGAGACGCTGCTGCTGTGGGAGGATTTCCCAGGATGCACTCTGCCTCCTGACCCCGCCCACCCGCCTGGAGAGGTAAAAATAAATACACCAAAATAGCTCTCCTAAAAACCATCAAGAAACCAATATATGTACATATATTTTTATTATTATCATTTATTCTGGTTTTTGATTTAAAAAGTCAATCAGTGAATAGATACAAAAAAAAATCAGTAATTAGTAAAAAATAATTAAATAATAAAAAAATAATAATCCTCACTGAAGACAGCGCTTTACAATGTGCTTCACACTTACCCATTCACACACACACTCTCACAACGATAGCAGTGATAGCCAAGCAAGGCTTATCTGCTTATCGGAGGCATTAGGGGTTCAGTGTTTTGCCCAAGGACGCTTCGGAATTGAACCTGCGAACTCTCTGACACAAGACGAGTAGTATCAAAATGGCAGCCATCTATGTTAGCTTTGTCAAGTTGTGTCATAAACTTACGAATAGAAGAAACATGGTCATAAAATAAAGGGAAAAAACCCACAAAGTCCGTAATATATTGCCTGAAAATAACAACTTTTAGGATGTGCTTCAGTATATTCACTGATACCATGTATTGATACTCCAAGTACATTTATACAGTAAACATTTTTGGGACGCATACACCGAATATTCTGGACAAAAAGTTCCTTCTTCTTGACTAGAGTGATAACTACTGCCAAGGAGGACCTTGTGTATCGTTAACTGGAGTTTACAGCCTTCCAAAATGATTTTGAATTAAATAATAATAATAATATTTTTTTATATTTACAATACATTTTCTCCTTAGTATGTGCAAGGACTTTCCAAGTCCAGAATACACTTTCCCTTTTTATTTTAATATTGTATTTAATTTATATATATATATATATATATATATATATATATATATACCGTATAATTATATATCCTGTAAATATACATTGTATTTTATTTTTTAAACATTTGAATAAATAAATTAGAAAAATGTAATTCAATAGAAGAACTATAACAACATTTGAAAAAAGTTTTTTAATATTATTACTGATTTCTATTTTGATTAAAAAAAAAACAATTCATTAATGAATTAATAATTACAAAAAAAAACGTATTAAATACCAAAAAGTAATTAAAAGAGAAAGGTAAATCAATAATTAGATAAACCCGCAAACCAAACAATATTGTCAACAAATATTTATCAGTCATCACATATTTTTGTTTCAATTTAAAAATTAGCCAAGTCAAGTCATTTTTATTTGTATAGCCCTTAATTAAATAAATAAATAAATACATATGGAATTTTTTTATTTTTATTTTTTTATATCATATATATCATTCATATGGTGTACCATTTTATTTTTATTTCAATTATTTTACTAATATATAAAAACAAAATTTAAAACCAGCGAAAGTGTCTGCCAGTGTTGCAAGATTTTATTTTTCTTTCCAAATATTTTTTGCCATATAAAAGTGTTTTGTTGAGCGGGACATACATTCGTATAAAATATATTTCAAAAACATATACAAAGAATGAATTATTTTTTTTACAACTTTTTTTCAATTATCTATTTTGTATTTTCCAAAATGTTAAATGAAAAAAACCTAGCTTTGTTCATATTTCAATTACCAAAATAATTATAATTCCATGAATTATGAACGTCCTACAAGAGTATACATAAGCATGAAATATTTAATTTCAATATTTCCTACAGACCATTTTACTTCTTCTTTTCTTCTCCCAGCAGGAAGACTGTCTGGAAAAAGTGATCAACGACACGGAATGCTTGTTCCAGTCTCGGGAAAAGGAATACCAGGAGACCATTGACCAGATTGAGGTCCGATTCTTGCAGACTGTTTATCATATTTTCATAAATTGTTCACTAGGCAGCACGGCAGCGCAGTGGTTAGCAGGGTTGGGTAGGGTTACTTTAACTTGATTACTTTCAATTACTTTTGGAATACTCCAATACCAAATATGCTAATAAAAGACAAAAGAAACTAAATAGGAATAAAATGACTAAATTTTGTGCAGGCTCGGGGAGGAACGGAATACATGGAACGGCAAAAATGATGTTGGCAAGCTGTTTGGATGTATTTTCATTTTGTTTCTGTCGCATTTTATGTTAGTTTTGCCGGAGATCAAAGCCATTAGAGAAAGCTTACCACGTGTTGTGAGTCATGATTTTATTCATATTTAGTTTCTTTTGTCTTTTATTGGCATATTTGGTATTGGAGTAATCCAAAAGTAATTGAAAGTAATCAAGTTAAAGTAACCCTACCCAACCCTGGTGGTTAGCACATGTGCGGCACAGTTTTGAGCTCATGAGATTGAACCTTCCTGTTTGGAGCATGGAACATGTTTTGCGTGGGTTTCCTCCTAGATTCCAAAAACATGCATCTCAGGTTTATTGGCCGGTCCAAATTGTCCGCCTTTGTGTCCCTGTAACTGGTTGGCAAGTAGTTCAGGGTGTCCCCTGCCCACTGCCCGAAGATAGCTGGGATGGGCTCCAGCACCCCTGCGCCCCTACTGAGAATAAGCGGTGCAGATAAGGAATGAATGAATGAATGAAATTGTTCACTGTTGGCTCGATGCTGCCATCTATGGTTAGAAATTGAAAAATGTCTTGGCTGTGAGAGAGAAAAAAAATAATTGAGAGGGGTCTTCTACTTATTAATGCGGGTCAGTGGTCTGGTCTGCTCGTTTGCAGATGTTGTTTTACTCTGAATCAGTTGAAAAACATTTTTGAGGAAAATAAAGTGTTTTTGTTTTCTCCAGCTGGAGCTGGCGACAGCGAAGAGCGACATGAATCGTCACCTGCACGAGTACATGGAGATGTGCTCCATGAAGAGAGGCCTGGACGTCCAGATGGAGACATGCCGGAGACTCATCACCCAAAGCGGAGACAAGTATGTGCAAAGACCTTGCACAATAAGGTCCAAAATATCGATATATCTTTATATGTTTTAATTACTTTTATTGAAATAAAAATAGGAAAATAAAAGTCAATATACGGTCCTAATCTATCGTACTCTATAAATCTCGTGGGTGTGTTTGCATGTGACTTATAGGCTCCGCAACAGCTGAACACATTTGCATGAAAATGTACACAGTTGTACTTTAGGCCCCGCTAGTGCCTTTGGCTAGTTTTAGCCCCAATAAATACCAACAAAATCGATCTGCTCTCGTGGGGTCTGCTTTTGTGTGGTCTCTAAAGCCCTCTGGCGGCCAGATTGGGTTGTGCAGCTCTCAAAATAAACAATAACACACTCCTCCAAAAAACTTAAGTCAAAAATATATACTTATTTATTTATTTTTTTTTTAATAAATAAAATTCAATAAATAATAACAGGTATTTAAAAATGAAGAAATTACCAAAATAACTTTTTTTTGTCATTTTCATTTCATAAGTAAAAATAGAAATATATAAGTCAATCAATAATTAAAAAAAAACACTAGTAATAATCCAAATAAAGAAATAGAAACTCTCTTATTTTTTTAAAGTGTTTTTAGTAGTATTTTTAAATCAAGATGAAATAAGACAATGTCCAAAAAAGCCACTAAACGATAGATTAAAAAAAACTAAAAAAAAATGGAGACATAAATGACCCACCAAATGTCTAAATAAGTACAAAAAAATATTTTTGGGGGAGGAATTTTCTTTTTTTCCATCACTTTTATTTGGGCAAGAAATAAATACAATTTAAAAAGGAAAAGTCAATAAATAGCAACATTGAATTAACAAACTGATAAATAAATAACTAACAAAAAAGGATCAAGTAATAAAACAAATGTTTTTTTTATTTTTCATCACGGTTTTGATTTCAATTAGAATGAATAAATCGAGGGTAAACATGTAATAACGACTTGAAAGACAAAAATAAGACAAAAAAATGTCGGGATAAATAGGCAAAAATAGAACAGAGTAAATAATGAAAAATACAATTTTTTTAAAAAAAATAATTAAAGAGAAAAGTTCAGAATACCTTGACTGAAAAAAATGACCTTTTGCCATTTGCACAGCAACGCATCAGCTCAGACGTCCTCCGAAGATAGCGACCATCGTAAAGGCGACAAGAGCTCCGCCTCCTCATCTGGTGCCGGGAAATCCTGACGGCCCGCCCCCGCAGTCATGTGACCTGCGAGATCCCGCCCCCCTCAGCCAAAAAAACATCGTCATCGTAGTCCGTACGTGTACTCCAATAGCTTACACTTAGCCTTGCTCACGTTGAGGTTTAATAGGAGTTGGCACAAAATGCGAAGCTTTTACCGGAGGACTGACAATTTTTTGTGGCTGCTTTAAAAAACAAAATATTCGAACAACGCAATACAAACGACAAAACATCAAATAAATATATTATCCCTGTTCTGTCCACCAAATAGTCGACTGCTCTCGTGCATCCACAATTCAATATCAGCAATCACAGGTGGCTGAAAGCGGGGACAAACAAAGCCACTTTTGATGGGGCTAGCGGCAGTTTTTTTCAGTTATTTCTGCTTAAAATGAACTGCACTTGAGCAACCGCAACCCATTATCCCCAATCCTTTGTGGCGGCATGCGGGGACCGGCAGAGCGCACGTCATTATCCAACGTCGACTTTTGCAGAGAGTAGGGGGCCGACGGAGCGCATTTTTTTTTTAAGTTCAGGCCGTTGAAGCGTGCCATTGTGGCCAGCCTAAAATGCGGTGCGCTGTTTTGAACGCAATCCATTACCTCCCATCGACTATTGCTGAGAGAAGGAGGAAACGGAGCACTCTTTATTTTTGGTTCGGCCTGCTGGAGCGTGCATTTTTTTTAGACATGCCATGGTGGCCTGCTTAAAATTAACAGCTTTGTATTGGCCGCAATACAATATCCCTGGTTAACTATGACTGAGAAGAGAGTTTGGCAGAGCGCTTTATTATGGCCCACTTAAAATGAATTGCACCAGAATCCATTATCCCCAGTCGACTTTTGTTGACTTCTCAGAGCAGGAGCCAAGAGAGCAAATTTGTGAGGGAACTGAAGCCAAGAGAGCAAATTCGTGTCATGCATGGTGCCTTTTTTTTGTTCTTTTTGCCTAAAATGAACAGAACCCGTGCAGCCGCAATCCATTATCCCTGGTCATCCATTGCTGCGAGCAGGGACCGGCAGAGCGCATGTGAAAAATGGAACAGGGGTTACTTTGCGTATTTTTGCGTATCACAAGAGGGCTTCTGGTCCCCTTTAACTGTGATAAAAGAGGGGTTACAGTAATGCGTTCGCTCAAATTTGCATTATCCCTTATTTGTTAAGAGGCTCGATAGTTTTGGTTAAAAACAACATCATTCTCACTACTTCTGCTTCTCTTTTTGTGCCATTTCAAATAACATTTTAAAAAGGAAATATTATATATATATATATATATATATATATATATATATATATATATATATATATATAATATAATAATCTTCTTTCTAATACATATAGTAAGGAGCAAATAAGTACAGTAATGTAACACCATACCTATTTCCATGTGGACCACTTTCCCTTTCTCACCCGGATATCACGAGTCAGCGTTATACTGCCTTACTGCTGCAGAGTGCAAGTTTGTTTTGGTTCTGTGCAAAAAAAAAAAAAAAAAAAAAAAAAGAACTTCGGCCCACAAAGCTGCATTTATCCCTCAAGCACTTTAACTACCAATACGAAAGCAACCGCAAGCGTTTGCATGAGAAAAGAAAAGTGGAGGGTTTGTTTAGTAAAACCCAAAAATTGCGATAAATCCCCTTCATCATTGTTTTTATTCTATTTATATTTATTTGAGAAAAGTGTCTAAAACACCTTCAAAGGCATCAGGAAAAGTAGCAAACACACATAAAAAATTGGCAGATCATTTTGTTGTTCTTATTTTACTATATTTCCATTTTTGGGAGGGTAACATAAGAAAATGGTTCAAATTAAATTGATAAGATTTCTAATACAGCAGAGTTTTGCAAATAATTTCTTTGTGTAGTATTTTCTGTAAATATTTTCATTTACATTAATGCTAATATACAATTACTGACATACTCAAATAGAAAACCCTCAAAAAGAGAATAAAACACTACTTAAATATGTAGAAAACTACGGTAAAATAAAAACCACAAAAATTAAAAAAAATCTCTATATAGATAATTTGTAAAATGTACATTTATCTGCCAAAAACCAAGAAATGTTTACTTGATAAAATAAATTTATTTCAACACATGTTTTCTTTCATTTCTAACTGGACTAAGTTGGGTATGGAGCTTCTGGTTTCTAGGGTGTATGCAAGCTAGTTAACTAGAGATCTTACTTACTAAATATGTCTAGATAGCTAGCTAGAGGGAACTTTAGATAGTTCGAATTAGAAGGAGATAGCTACAGCTAGAGCTCCCCCCAGCTTGCTCTCTAGCCATATTTAACTAACCAGCTATGGTTTCTTGTAGCTAGCTAGTTACAGAACTAGCTAACGGGAGCTCTAGGTAGCTCTACAGTAGCTAGTTACGCAGCTAGTAAGAGGGAGCTCTAAGTAGCTCTAGCTAGAGGGAGATAACTACATTTATCTAGCTAACTAGCTAGCTACAAGACATCCTAAGCCACACCAGTCACTGTACAGTTTTTTGCTTGCTAGCTAAATATAAGGGCTACCTAGCTCCCTATAACTAGAGCTCCCTCTAACTAGCTCTCCAACATTATCTCGCTAATTCCCTCTAGCTAGAGCTCATTTTGGCTTACATTAGCTGGGTCTTTAGCTATCCAGCTAGTTAGCTACAAGACTGTCTTGTAACTAGCTAGCACAGTCTTGTCCACACCAATCACAATACAAGTGTTTTTTTTATTAATAAAATATATTGCTAAAATTACAGAAAATAGTGTTTTTGAGGGGAGAAGCTAACGTCACGAATAAACTTCCGAGTGCCGAGATTTTAATGCGTAAGAAAAAAGCCGCCTCACGCCATATTGAGAAAGAAAAAAAAAAGCTAAATGAGCTGCCTGTACATTTATTTTCTTCACCGATGTGCTTGATGTAAATAAAACCAGCTTTGAATTTGCACACTGATCGGAATTAGCAAAAACGAAAATTACAATTAGCACGAAGCCATTCAGCCGCCTGTAAATCGACAAAATATTTGTAAATAGAAAACTCAATTTTTGCCCTGTGAAGCCATCAATTTGAAAATGTTGATGTATGCATGTTGACTTTGGACAAAATGTGTGTTTATCTAGCAATATAACCAGTATTTATTTTTATTTATTCAAATATAACTGATTTTGTTTGTCATCTTACTGGTTTTCACAAGTTTTTAACCTTTTTTTAATTTATTCATTGTTTCTTTCCACCTAGCAGTAACAGTATGAAAGTGTGTGGCAGCCATTTTGAAATAGCCTAGCTAGCTTCATGAACTTTAAACAGCCAATGAGAAACATTTTAAGTACATTATTTATTTTGCTTTTCAAATTTAAATTGTGTGTGTGTTACGGTAAGTCAACTTTGTTCATGAAAAAATGGAGATGATGTGTATATACTTAGCTAGCTATCTATAAATCACCCTAGGCAACACCAGTCACCGTACAGTATGCAAGTGTGCGGCAGCCATTTTGAAATAACCTAGCTGGCTACTTGAACACTAAACCAACATTGAGAAACATTTTGAAAACAAAAGAAAAACTACTGATGATTCTTTAAAGAGATTATTTTACTATTTTTCATTTGAACCGTGTGTGTGTTACGTTAAGTCAACCGTGTTTATGTAAACGCTTGAAAAATGATGCTAGCATCTTTTCGCAAAGAGGTTGTGTATGTCAAATGGGAGAGAATAAACGGTGTATCTCGGCAACATGCTAAGCGTGATTATTGGTGAATTTTGCTTATTGAATGTTCCAAAATTGACACAGTGTGTACTACCTATTTGTACTTTAACTAAAAACCTTAAATCAAGCTTATTTTATGAATTAGCGTTTCTTTAGCTTTGCCTTTTCTGTCAGCACGTCTGCCATTTTGTTTGACATATTTCTACATCAAACACAGGGGAATCAAAAATGTATATATGTGTTTTACTGATTTAGGATTTGTTGTGAAATGAATCATCGGATATGAACAACTGAGTGTGGCAGCTTGTAACCCTAGGGTTTTCCCAGGTGTGAAATAAAGTGGAACAGAAATCACTTAAACCAGAAAAAGATAGGAGCCTGGAGCTGGTGCAAAGAATGGACTCAAGACAAGCTAACCGTGAAACAAAAAGGTAAAGGAATTGAATAAGAACAGGAAAGTAACAGGACTTACCCAAAACTTTCAGAACCAGTACAGGAGGCCAGTGGAAGTCTGCCAAACAAAAAAACTTAATAAAACGCCCTAAGAATGGAATCAGTTAAACCACCTAACCAACCCCAGTGACAGAAAGTCAATAATCATACTGCTCTAAATAATAAAGCAGAAGCGTGGAATATATCTAAATCTTCATTTCATAATTTGCTATCACAAGGTAGAACTTTAAGAGGGCTTCATACAAGTATAACACATTAAAATTAAATACATGGAAGGAGAGTAGCTAAAAAGTCTCTGTAGTGCGAAGTGGAAGGAGAAGAGGACGACGAGGTGAGCGGAGAAGATGAGGTAAAATTTTGGACTATTTGATAAAGTTTCAGGAGCGAGCAGAGAGAGTGGGAAAGGTGAGATGGCACAACATTCATTTGGACAGGTAACTTAAAATTAGTTTTACTTGGTTATATCAGTATCAGAAATTATTTTCCCCCCATTTTATTAACACTCCACTTATTGAAACATAAATATTTTGTTTGTTTGTTGTACATGATTCAATTGTTTGTTTGTTTGTACATGATTCAGATTGAATCGTTTCTTGTACATGATTCAATTGTTTGTTTGTTTGTACATGATTCAAATTGAATCGTTTCTCCGGCGCCGTCACGAATGGCAGCCACTCCAGCAGCTCCCGTGTTATTTTCGATTGTTCTCAGTTATTTTCGATTGTTCTCAGCTTAGGGATGCTGCTGGAAAAGTGAATTTCCCTTCGGGGATGAATAAAGTATCTATCTATCTATCTATCTAAAAGTTGAAGCCTACCTCTATTTGTAACATTGACCTTACGCCAAGATCAAATCATGTCACTTCCTGTAAATGGCATTTATGGAATTGTAGTCTATTGGGGGCAAGTACAGTGAAGAAAATAAGTATTTGAACACCTTGCTATTTTGCTATTTCTCCCACTTAGAAATCATGGAGGGGTCTGCATTTTTCACCATTGGTGCATGTCCACTGTGAGAGATATAAACTACAAAAAAAAATCTAGAAATCACAATTTTTGGCAAAACACCGGCTTCAATCTTTCACTCTCAAGAGCTGGCTCATAGAGCTGCTTCGTTCGAGAACGACACATTACGAGTAGCGAGTTGAGGGGTTCCGAAGACCCAGAAACAGAGTGAGACAATATAGATAGGAAGAGAATTGTTTTTTATTGTTTGTTGTTGCTCCATAGGGAGCAGAGCTTTCAACCGCTCTGCCCCCCCAGCTCTGGAACTCATTGCCGCCTGACCTCTGAAATTCTGCGACCCTGTCCACCTTCAAATCCGGACTCAAAACTCATCTCTTTAGACTTGCCTTTTCTCGACCCCCTGCCTCACATACCGCCCTCTTTGAACTCTAATGTGTTTTATTTGCTATTTATTAATTGCTTGTTTTACTCTTTGTTTATTGTTGTGTCTTACTCATATATACAGCGACCTTGGGTGTCTTGAAAGGGGCTTCGAAATACAATGTTTTATTTCTATTAATATTATTATTAAGTTAGTTAGTCAGAAATTCATAGTCAGCAATTGTGATGCCATAGTCAACCATCCAGTTATTCAGAGTTCTTTTTTAAATTTCTTTTTTATTTTTATTCTTATAAATGCTTCATTGAACAAACCCAGAAACATATCTGTACAAACATCTTACCACAGTGTTGCGTCAACAGTACATTCAAATGATTGAAATTAAACGAGAAGGGAAAAAAAAGGAAAAACCAACTAGCTCTGAACCTAAAATCGCCCTCGATCCAACCTCCTTGGTTGTTATGAAATAACCCACTCCAATATTAGAATTTATTTTATTCATGTAATGGGGAAGAAATTGTAAATATGTTTAAATAATCTGTCAAAAGTAAGGTCATTTTGTTTAGAAATAAATTACTTCATCGTATTGTGCAAAACGACTCCAAAACCTGATTAATTTTAAAAAATTGCTTAAAAACAAAAACGCTCGGTTTGTCCAGTAGAGGGCACTAAAGTACATTAGTTTGAAACATTAAAATTTTCTGTTTTTCTGACTACATGTATTCTTTTGGGGGGCTTTATTTTTAAATGTATTTTTAATGGAAGGTTTATTATTTCTGTCCCCTCCATTTTTGAACAATAATTTCTACTTTTCCAAATCGTTTTTCAAATTCATACTTAAATTTAAACAAAAAACGACCGTGCAACATAGTTTATTTCAGACATTTGAGATAGTCCAATTTTTGAGTCGTGTGTGTGTGTGTGTGTGTGTTGGCTTTAAGGTAATCATTTTTTGTAATACTTCTGTGTTTCAGATTTTTTTTTTTTTTTTTTTTTCAGTTTTTGGGAATAATTTTGTTTCTGACGAAAAAGATTATTCTGAAAATCAGGGGTAAAAAAAACAGAAAAATATTTTAATTTGTTTAGCTATGGATTCCAGGACTTGCTATGATGATAAAGGGAGAAGCAAGAAGATGATAACCATGGAAACAAAGCTTAAGATAATGAAGAAGTACAAAGACTGTACAAGCATTGTCATAGTCTGTGTAATATAGTGTAATAATCTGTGAAGCCCTTTGAGACTCTTCGTGATTTAGGGCTATACAGATAAAAATGACTTGACTTGAAATGACCTTTGCTAAAAATGTGTCCATAACCGATCGAAGATTGGGGCAATTATTAAGACAAAGGACATTAAAAGGCAATTAAAGGGACAGTGTGTATTTACTGCCTTCTAATGTTAAAAACACTTCATTCATTGAAAAAATATGTTGATTTAAATAATAAGCCAAAATACATGATCAGTCAATGCTTGAAGGTCAAGAAATTTGTATTTATTTTTCATAACATGAGCCTCACCTATAAAAAACTGACATAACTGCCCATCATTTTCTGCTACGGGTATGATAATTTGGTCACTACGAGTCTCCGTAGTTTTTATTTCTGTGGTTATATTCGGTTGCACTACACCATAAAGCGACATCTAGTTGCCTTATAATACACATGTCCGACATGAAGGTTTAAAATCAATTTCAATTTAATCCGCCATCGCCAGCTTTTCACACTTGGCATCCATCTGCTATTCCACTATACCAGGTCAAGTCACATGTTTATTACATTTTTAATTTTGTTACTAATGTTTACTCTATTTTCTACACAGAAAAACAACAAAGCCCCACCCATGCTTCAATTATTAAGATCTGGAACGTCAGCAACGCTCAGTAGCCTAGATGGTAAGGCGCCCGCTTTGAGACTGGGAGGTCGGTGGTTCGCGCCCCGGCCGAGTCATTCCTAAGACTTAAAAAGTGGTCGGCGGCGCCCTCTGTTGGCTGCGGCTGCATCGGCTCGCTACAACGGGTCAGGTGCAATCGACATTTCGTTTTGTGTACATTGTTACACAGAATGACAATACAAGGAAATTATTATTATTATTATTATTTGCCTCACTTTACTTTTTTGCACAGGTTTACATACCACAGCCGCTTCTTCCTTAATGCCCGGCAGTCCCAGAGCCGGTTTTCCTTTTCACTATAAACCTGAACAACAATGCACATGAGGACGACTTGTAATTATCTTTAATTGCTTTCCAAAAGGGCAATTTATGTTTTGTAGTGAACATGACGTTTCTTAGTATGTGTGAGAGGAACTCCTCCTCCATATTTTCAGAAAAGTGTAAACCAAACATTTGATTTCAAATTGGAATTAAGTAAATTATTGTTAAAGTATCCCGATCCAATCTTGATCTCTGATATGGGTCTGAACTCCCCCCAAAAATCAGGTATCGGATACGTTAAGAACGTTTTGATTTTCATTGACTCAGCATTCTTTTTCCAGAAAGACATTTCACTCTCCCAGACCAGAATGCCATTGAATATCAATATTATCTTCTACCGGCAGTCAGGTAGGTTACCCTAAATTTTAAAAATGCCCCAAAAGCTGACTCTGCACTTTTAGTTTTGTTGACTCTGCATTATTTTCCCAGAAAGACATTCCACTCTCCGAGGCTAAAACGGCATGTCAACAGCATGTTTTACAGGTAGTTAGGCAGGTTACCCCAGATGTGAAAACTGCCCCAGAAAGGGCGAACAGCCATTTTAGTTTTTACTTTGTGGGCTCGATGAACCCCAAACATTTTTGCAGAGTCTTGTACTACACATTGCACAGTTTTTCTTCATCTTTACACTGCCTATCTTTTGGTTAAAGTTCAAAACACTCGGCTGTTTATTTGAGTTAGCAAATAGAGCTCAAGGTCCGACGTGACCACGATGAAACAATTTTTACTAGCTAATTAGCTTGGGAGCCTGATATATAGGAGCTAGCTAGCTACAGCTCCTACATATTGTGTTATTTTGTCAGTATAAGTTTAGTTATACGGGTTGCAGTGAAAAATGTGAAAAAAACTAAACAATCTTAATTAGAATTTTCTCTCTGTTATTTACGCAAGTCGTGATATAAAAAATGTACAAAAAATGTAAAAAACATCGATTTGAATATGTTTTTAATATTTAGTTACAATTGCTGTAGATCAAAGTTAGGGTTGCATATTACTCCCTGTTGGACTGGAGAGAAACTTTTGTTATGGGAAAAAAACCGATTTATAGTTACATGAGGATAACATTACTGCCCCTTACAGGATTGGAGAATTGCATCGAATATATGTGTGACTGTCAAGAACCGGAACAGAATCAGGACACAAATGCGTGACGTTTCTCACACAAGCCTTTTATTTTACGGTAAATGGGGAGTCATGCACGTTAGGCAGCAGTCTGGTGTGAAAGAATAGGAAGCCAGAGGCTGACAAGATCGATACCAATTGCCCGAGCAGATGTTGGACAGATGGGGTCGATACCGGACAGGACGGGACAGACAGGATTGATGTCAAAACAGGATATTGAAAATAAAAAGGACAAACTAGACGGGAACGAAACTGGAAACCGATATTAAACAACGGGACGGACAGGAAAGATATCAAACAGGGTATGGAAGTTAAACAGGACAAAATAAACGGGAACCATACCGGACAGGAAATACCAACAGGAAACAGGACCGAGTCAAAACCCACGTCTTGCGGGGCAGAGGTTCGATGACGGACTGACCAACGAAGAGTAAGAGCACTGAGCTTAAATAGACGGAAAGCCAATCTGTCAACGAACCTCTGCTGGCGCCACATGGGCGGGGCCAATTGGGTGCCACGGCAACCGTGACAGGTAAGTATGTTTGGACAGTTTTGTCATTTCTGTTTGTTTAACAGCTTAATTTATAATATTTTATCCAGCGAAACAGCGGGTTGAAATAATAATTCATTATTGCTTTTTAGTAATAGTTACTGTAAAGTGTGGCCTCACACTGCCAACTGTAGGACTGGAGTAAAAATATTTTAATGGACACTAATCATTTTAAGTCACATCTGTGGCACCTTTTTAACATTTCTTTCAACCTAATGGAATGGAGCAATTCCAAGTATTTCAGATGAACACGCTTTTTTGTTTTTCAAAAATTTTGAGTTTTAGACTCTGTACTTAGAGCAGCTGTTGGTCTCGACTCACAGTAAGACGCTCACACACAAACACTAAAACACACACTGACTTTCTCATAGACTGTTTTGTTTTTTAATAAATCAATATTTCTAAGCACTATGACAACAGGAAAAAAAAATAAAACGATCTTTGGTTTCGTTATCTCTTGTTTTTTCACACATTGCTTTTCCCCTGTGGTTACTGGTTTTTATGATAAGAGTTGTGTGTACGATAAATCTGAAGTGGTTGTAAATGTGGTCAGCATGAGCCAATCATTGAGGTTCTTTTGGGGTCAGCATGACTAATTTCTTGTGGAGTTTTTGGTCTGAAAGAAAAACCCTAAAGAGAGAGCAATTGTTGCGTTTATGGTTTGATTATTTTTGACGGCATCTCATTTTCAGAACTACAGTTAACCCTTACCGTAATGACATTTAATTTTTACAATTAACACATAATAATTCGCAATCTATTATCCCTGACTGCATATTGCTACAAGCGAGGGCGAGCAGAGTGCATTTTTGTCAGGCCTGGCAGTTCTTTTTTGCTGTTCTGTCCACCAAAAAAAGGAACTGCACTCGGGCAGCCACGACTCCCATTATCCTTAATCGCATATTACTTTTTATTTTTTGTTGGACTTTGCCGTTATTTTCAGCCTGAAAAAAACTGCACTCACAGCCTCAATCTCATGGGACCAGCAGATGGCACTTTAGTTCAGAGGTGTGCCGTTCCCGCCGGCCTAAATTGAAATACACAGTTGTGGCTGCACTCCACTAACCTATTGCTGAAAGCAGGAGCGCTTCTTTGGTTCAGGCACCTGGTGCGTGTCATTGTGGCCCACCTAAAATGAACTACAGTCAACTATATCAGAGAGCTGAGGCCAAGAGAGCATATTGTTGTCATGCATGGTGGCTTTAACTTTTATTCTTTCCGCCTAAAATGAGTAAAACCCATGCTGCCGCAATAAATTATCCCCAGTTTTATAGTGCTGTGAGCAATGGTCGACAGAGCGCATCTTCCTCGGGCCAGGCGGATCACCAAAATGGGTACTGCACTCGTTCTGGCCCGCATAAGATAAAATGGACGATTACGTCTGCGATCCATTATCCTTGGTTGTGTATTGCGAAGGCGGGAGCTGGAAGTGAGCTTCTCTTTGGTTCAAGAGACTAAAGCATGCCATTGTGGCTTGTGAAAAATGAACTGCACTGTCTTGACCGCAGTTCATTATCCTCAGTCAACTATTGTTGAGGGTGGAAGCAGAGATGAAAAATTTGTGTCATGCAGGTTATGTCTTTTTTTCCCGTTCTTTACGACTAAAATAAGCAGCACCCGTACGGCCGCAATTCATTATCCTTGGTTGACTGTTGCAGAGTGCAGGGGTTGTAAGGGCACTCTTTTTAGTTCCAGACGCTGAAGTGTGCAATTGTGGCCTGCTGAAAATGAACTGCACTGCTTTGGCCGTGATTCATAATTCCCAGTCGACCTTTTCTTAGAGCAAGGTCCGTCCAGCATCCCTGCCAAGAGCAGGGGTTGAAAGGGAACTTTTTTCGGTGTGGGAAATTAAAGTGTGCCATTGTGTCCCGTTTAAAATGATTTGCACTGCTTTGGTCGCGATCCATTATCCCCTAGTCGATTGCTGCTTAGAGCAGGGGCCGGAAGAACAAATCCTCGTCATGCGTGGCGACTTCTTTTCTCGTTTGTTCAACATAAAATGAGCAGCACCCGTGCAAACGTGATCCAATATCCCCAGTTCACTATTGCAGTGGGCGGGGGCCAGAACAGCACGCCTCCCAGAGCGCAGTTTTGTCGGACCTGACAGGTTTTTTTTGCCATTCTGTCCAACAAAATGTGAACTGCACTTGTTCGGCCTCAATCTATGATCCCCAATCACCTATTACCCCAAGCGGCGACCAGTAGAGCACATGCTATTTAACGTTGGTTCTAATGTATTCTAGAGTATTTGATTCTATAATATTCTTTAAAATTATGTTTTTACTTTCACGTGTTGTTTTTGGAACTTAAACCCTGGTAAAGACGAATGTTCACTGCATAGCCCTTTTTTTAAACTCATTTCCACCAGAACTCAGACCCTGATATATGAAAAAGAGGAAATGTGTGACCAGATGACTCAACACGATTTTCGTGCACTGTGACCTGTTTGAGCCGTCATATGTAGAGTCTGACATGGAACCTTAAGAGAAGAATTTCTTTGTGGTGGGGACGGTGGAGTACATGCGCATTGAGAAGAAAAGGGATTAGACCTGAAAGAAGATTTGTCAAACCGGTGTCTTAACAAAGCTTCGTTTGTATTTGAAGCTGTCTTTGAAGTATTTAAAAATGAGTTAATCATTAGGTTGGGTCCTTTATTACCTTTTAAGTTGCATTGAAAACGTCTTTGTTTATGTAGCCGTGAATTGACATTTGCATATGATCAATCAGATTGCTTCTCTGTTAAAGAACGCTGAGTTGAAAAAACAAAATTGAATGCTCTTTCAATTAAATAGATTTTCAGCTTTTATTTACATTTAAATGCGGTCTGCATTTTCTTTTTGAAAATGTGTTTATTCTGAGTAGAACATCATCTGTGAATTTGAAAATTCAGTTTAATGACAATAATATTGTTATAAATACTGAATGCAGAAATTATATCCATGTAATCAAAGTAATGTAGTGAAATCCACTACATTTTAATCCACTATACTGCCAATTTTCAAATGAAGTTACATTTTCTGAGGGTTGCATTTTTAGAATTAGAATTGATTTTAATACAATTTAATTGCCTAATGGTTATTTTTTTAATCACAACTTTAAATGTTTTGTGTTAAACACTGTGTTCCTTTATTTTCTGCTCTTTCAATTATGTTTTGTGCCAAACTATGTATTTTAGTATACAATACAATACATTGAGAGCTGCTAACGAGATCAAAGAGATCAAAGCCAGCAGAAAAGCTAATGTTGTGACTCATTTCATCTGCAGTAAAGACCTCATCATCCATCTCAGGAGGTAGAGCGCTTGTCTAGGGATCAAGGGATCGCAGTTCCTATCATGTCGAAGTGTCCTTGGGTAAGACACTGAACCCCTAATACCGCCAATATGCAGGTTAGCGCCCTACATGGCTGCACGGCCGCTATTAGGAAATGTGAAGCACACTGTAAAGCGCTTTGGGAAGTCTTGACTTGAAAAGCGCTATATAAATGCACATCATTTCATTTCATTTCATTTCATTTTTGAATTTTCCAACTCGCTGACTACTAAACCATGACCATCACAGGGTCCTAGGGCCCTTATTTGTGATTTTCAACACTCAGTTACACAACAGAATACTAAAACATCTAGTTGTCAAGTAGTGCAACCGCCCCTTTACCTTTGCTATTATGGACCCCAAACAATCACCCTGAGGGCAGTACATGCCCCCCAGGTTCCATGTTCGAGACCCCTGTTATAAACTATATTTCTGCATGTTTGTTCACTTAATTTGTCTTTAGGTTATTAATTTAAAAAAACATTTATTTTAGTGTAAGTAAATATGACAGTGAAGGATCATTTTGGTGTCCACTAAAAATGACATCACATTTGCCTCAGATACAAGTAACAGCAAATCAAAGCTTTGCAAAAATTGAGCTGTGATTGGCTTAAACAACTGTGATGTCATTTTCAGTCGACAAGGGCTGACAAAATCGCCACATGTTATTAGATCAAAAGAAGGGACTTTTCCTGCTCATATATTTCACAAATCTCTTTTGAATTAATAAATTAATTAATTAATTAATCTATTAGTCCATCTCAAACCTACAACCATTTTCAAAATGTGTTTTTTTTTCGTGTTATTAATATAAGACATTGAATGATTAATTTTCACAGACTGTATTCCTTCATTTTTGTTTGGTAAGTGTGTTTTTAGGTCATTTATTAATTTCAAACTATATATCTTAGTGTTTATAAAAATGACACTGAAGGATTAATTTGTTGTCCACTAAAAGTGACATCAGAGCTGCCTTTGATCAAGCAATGACCAATCAAAAGTGAGAAAAGGTTGAACCCTGATTGGCCAGAGTAACTCTGACGTCATTTTTGGGCGACAAGAACTGTCAAAATGGCCACCTGTGGTAAAGATAAAACTGGTGCCTTTTTCTGTTCATATATTTCACAACCATGGAGAAATTATTGGAAGAGTTGATTAAGGAGTGAATTAATTCGTGTATCACTCCGTCTCCAAGCAACCAATCTATCCGACTTGCCCGGAGAGGGTTAATTACCAAAATAATACTTCCTTGACATGTTGACGCCTCAGTCATTTCCCGTTTGTGCCCGCCTCCCTTTCTCCGCCCTCACTCTTCTCCCTGTTTTTTAAAAAAAAAACTTTTTCTTCTTTTTTGTTGATTTACCCTGAAGAGACTACGAGGCGCGTCGGCGCCGAACCGGAACCGAACCAAGTGTCCAGGTAGGGGCGAACGAACTGAAACCGAACCTTTTACGCCTCTTTTTCGCACTAAATCAGTTCGTCTCGTGGACGCAGTCAGCCGGAAACCGATATAACATACTTCATTTTTTTCCTGATTTTTGTCTCGGTTAAAAAGATTTAATCTACTAAATTTAATATCAGTAAAATCAGGGGTCTCCACCGTGGTGCCCGCGTGCACCAGGGAGACCCCAAAGGACAGCTGAGGTGCCCGTGGACCTGTTCTGGAAATAGCTCACCAGTGCTGAGTCAGTGATTTTCTACAAAAAAGTTTTTTAGTGGTCTCTTTACCCCCTTTTTCACTTAGTAGCAACATAGTAATAATATGATAAGTTGTTATGACTGAAAGGCATAAAAAACTGGGTGCCCTTTGCGCTGATTAGTCACATAAAGTTACTCTCAGCTTGAAAAAGGCTCAGATACTCCTGTGTAATTGTATTTTTTAGTGTAGTGACTTCAGAAATGTCGCCAGCTTCAAACCTGTGCTCCACATTTTTTTCTGCTGCCCATCTTGTAACATTGTGCAATACTTCAGAAATTGCTAAGATGAAAAAAACAACTAAATCAAGTACTTGGTCAACATAAGTTACATGTACCGTGTTTTATTTGAGTTTTTGTTCAATGTGTTGATTACAAAATACTGTATATATTATACAAAAGAAAACACAGTCTTTATCATCATTGATTACAACATAGTGCAAATTGTGTACTACAGGATTAAACATGCCATCCCTGGATGAACATGTAATATAGTCAAGTCAAGTCACATTTATTTGTATAGCCCTTAATCACAAAAATATCTCAAAGGACTGCACAGGATTACAATTACACCATTACCTGATCTTAAACCAACATGCGGGCAAGGAAAAACTCAAAACCTCAGCGTGAGAAAAAAGAAACGTTGAGAGGGGGCCTCACAAGTGGTAATCCCCCTTCCAGGGTGACCAGGGTGGAATAGATATAATAATATAAAGATTAAGAGGTAAAAATAAGATTTCAAAAAGTATATTAAATGGTAAATGTTCTGCATTTATGTAGCGATTTTCAATTCACTGAATACCTCCCAAAGCGCTTTACAGTGTGCTTCACACTTACCCATTCACAAACAGATTCACACACCGATAGCGGCAACAGCAACCTGCTTATCGGGGGAATTAGTGGTTCAGTGTCTTGTCCAAGGACACTTGGACATTTAACATTTAACTGTGTGATTTCCAATTGCATTTTTAAAAAAGAATATGTTTATTCAAACAAACTCTTAAGTGATGTACATTTTATGCATACATTCAATTTCAGCCAATTGCTTCCCTTAATTAAAAAATACATAAATAAATAATAATAATAATTGCATTTCCCTTAATAAACGACAATAAACCTTACAAACATAACTTAGCACCTACTTATTCACACCAAGACAGACTGTGTAAAAGAAAAACTGAGAAAAAACTTGTGTAAAACAAGTTTATTTATTCACCAGATAAAAGACCTTTGCTTTTTCTCCACTGGCAGTCAATTTGGTACTGCTTCTTATATGTAGCAGTATACTTGAAAAAATAAAAATTCAATACGGCGTTAAACAATTTGAAAGGATCAAAACATTTGTAAAATACAGGATAAACATAGGTTTACAGATGTGTATATGTCCAGTGGAATTCTTTTTTATTTTCAACAAATGGTCCATTGCATGTATGTGTTTTTTGTCTGACTTTTTGGGTAATTTTGAATTTTAAAGAATATCGGGATAGATAGGCTATATCAAATACATAAAATAAGGTATTGGGACTTATGCAAAAAAAAACGAATTCAATAATAGCAAAAAATTACAAAGTCCAACTACAATTACAGTATCTTTATTGTCATTTATTTCAACGCAGTGTACATTGTTTGCAGTGATATTACACATGGAACTACTGTTTAAATATTTATTAAAATATTTAAAGAAAAAAAAGGCAGGCAATGAGTCAGCATGGATAAGCAGTTGTGCGCTCTGTGCGAGTCTTTGTCATAAATGGAGATGAAAAGAGTGAATACAATTAAATATTACAACTATGAAAACAAAAAAACTGAAATCAAGTATAACAGCAAAGTACACGCAAATACTGATTTAATATCACTACTGTAGTGCCTCGATTCGATTGTCCTAACATTTTTGAAATACAAAATGGGAAGTTTAAAAATGTTTGCCCTAAGACGCTTCAGTTAATCTCTTCGTGCTTGATTTTCATTGGTTGTTTTTTTTTTTCATACATATCTATTCCTTATTTTCATGAATTGTTTCCAAAGCTAAAGCTAATTGGGCTGACGAAAAAAGGTTACCACAATGGATGCAAAATATGCAATATTTGCAAAGTATGAGCATAGCATTTATATCATTGACTTGTGGTGGTTTTAAAGCGCTGGAATTCATTGGTTTATTTTTCATGTATTTATATGGGAAGAAATTATGCTGAGATACGACTTTTTTTGTAACAAATTAAAATCACATCTCAAAATATTACTGTTTTTCAATTCGTCAACATATATATATATATATATATATATATATATATATATATATATATATATATATATATATATATATATATATATATATATATATATATATATATATATATATATATATATATATATATATATGGGGCAGCACGGCGGCGCAGTGGTTAGCGCTTGTGCGGCACAGTTCATGTCATGGGAACCTGTCGTGGGTTCAAATCCAGCTCCAGACTTCCTGTGCGGAGTTTGCATGTTCTCCCCGTGCTTGCGTGGGTTTCCTCCGGGCACTCCGGTTTCCTCCCACATTCCAAAAACATGCATTTCAGGTGAATTGGCCGGTCCAAATTGTCCCTAGGTGTGAATGAGCGAATGAGTTGTCTGTCCCTGTGTGCCCTGCGATTGGCTGGCAACCAGTTCAGGGTGTCCCCTGCCCACTGCCTGGAAATGGCTGGGATGGGCTCCAGCCCTCCCGCGACCCTAATGAGGATAAGCGGTACGGCTAATGAGATGAGATGAGATATATATATGGATAGATAGGCAATATTTACAAAGCAATGCTTGTGAACTGGCCTAAGTTGTATCTATATTCATGCTCATCAAAGGTGAGCGACCTGTGGAGGTTTAGGGTGTGCCGCATTTCCAGCCAGCTCAACTGGAGTTTCTTCTTCAGATTTGATTTTGCTTGTTGGTTTATACAATTTTTTGGTGGCTTATTTCAGGATTCTCCTTTGGAGTAGAATAGAATTATCGATATTACAACGTAGTGTACATTGTTGGCATTGAAATTGGACGATAATAACATAAGTGAATCGTAAATTACACATTACATTCCTGGGTTGAGATTTTCCTTCGATTTGTCAATTGTTACTCGTATCTTATTGCTTTTAAATACAAAAAGGGACAGTGTGTTTGTTCAAGTATATTACAGTATTGCGCTATCCCTGTTAGAATACCAATAAAATCCTGTATTAATGACCTAAAATTATCCCTTGACCTGTGTGATTTTAAAAAGAAAGTAAAAGTTCAATTGCCATTAGGGTGTTCTGCATTATATGTTTGCATTTTGCCACCAGACCTTTGTTCAATTTGATAGTGTTCTCTGTTTGCACTGGTAAGATATGTGTTTGTGTTGCTGCTGCAAGTGTTTTCAAAGTATGATCATGACATAGCATCTTTGTTGTTTTTTGGACCTTGTCTTTGGATTTGTTAAACCAGCTACTTTTTAGCTTCAAAGAGGACAAAGCTTCAGCTTCATCTTGGCTGTGTAATGTGTTTTGTAGGTTTTGATTCTGTGCTGACACTGGGTACGTTTACATCCAGGCAATCAGATTGAAGACGGAGTGTTGCCAGTTCAGTAATCCCTTTTTTGGGGGGGGCGGGCGTTGCATTCACAAAAAAACCTGCGATAGTCAAATCTGTGAAGTAGAAACATTTATTTATTTATTAGATGTCAGTAACATATAATATACAGTATATGACTGCAACAAAATAGCAACTATAGGTCTACAAATACAAACCCAGAACCCAGAATTGCAGTTGAATGAATGGTCGTTATTGTCATTTTACAATAGTACAACAAAATTGGAGGGCTTCTCCTTTCAGTGTAAAAAGCAATGTAGAAAGTGGCCAGCTAGCTTCATGCTAGCGTTGGAGATCCACGGATGAGCCAGGTTGAGTGAAAAATGTAGCAATCTGTATCTCCAGGTGATTAATTTTAATCTGGTATTGATGAGATACAGGCTCGGCAGGGGTGGCTTGTTCCGTAGCCGTTGCGGGTCATTTGGTATTTTTACCAAAACACCTAAAAGGGGCACCCAATGTAAAACTAAAGCTGTACTTGAACCAGTTGGAGTATCAGCATAGTTTTGGTCTCTTTTTCAAGAAAAGTAGCAGTAGCAGTAGGATAAACCTGTGGCCCGGCTATTGCTTCCCTTCCTGACGTTGCTTCAGTCCCTTCCCGAACCCAATAACATTCCAGAGAGCACCCGGTGATAATCGGAATTTCTTTGCGATCTTCTGAATGTCATCAGAGTCCGATTAAATTCATTTCAATGGAACAAGTTGCTATAATACTAGCTGCTGCCTTGTTCAGATCACCTGACGCACTTTTGGACTTGGGTAGTACAGAAACAAGATTTTCATGCGAACTCAGGCTTACTCGCTGAAAAGCCTTGTATGCATCGAGGAATTTCTCTGCGATATATCCATTTTATTTTCTGGCCCAAATGCCACAGGTCTATCCCTCTATTTAAACCGGACGCCACAATTGTATCCATTCTTATATAGTGTAAGTCTTTTTGCAGGCCTTGTACAAGTTCACCTTCTAAATAAATGTGATGCAGCAATGTAGCTTACGTTTTGAGCGTGAAGGAAACAAAAATGCTACTTTGGTGAATTTGGTGAGTGGCATGAAAAAAATTATCTTTTATTTAATAATTCTAAAAGTAAATTCCGAAACAATTTCTACTTGCGTCGGTCATGATGTATCTTATAATGTTTATCTTATTTTTTATTGACAGTATTTATGCTTATATTAGGCACTCCGTCTCTGATGGACTCCGATGAAGAATAGGGAGTCCGAGGCGGGCTGCAAGCACAGCAAAATGGCTCCGCTCGGGGTCCTACTGCTTTTGATGGTAAGTATCTCCCCAAACAAATGGCACTTTCTTTTTTTCTTTTTTTCCCCCAAGGAAACAGTTCGCAACGCAATGTGGTCTCACCAGCCTGGTTCACTTTTGTTGTGCAGGGTGTGTTCACGCCCACAACGGCGCTCATTCCTACACTTAAGGAAAAAACCTGCCCGTATGGAGATTATCCTGTTAATGGAATTTGCTGCAATAAATGTTCACCGGGTAAGTTGGCATCTACTCTTATTACCTCCTCAATATTAAAATTGAGCACTTTGAGTGCTTTAACTTGGATCACTGTTTCTGCTCTTTAGGTTTCAAACTGGTGGAGAAATGCAGCGCCGAGGGCATGAGAAGTAACTGCACACCGTGTCCTGCTAACGAGTTTATGGATCAGATGAATTATTCTCCGAACTGCATGCATTGCAAACGCTGCAAAAGTAAGCTGAGAAAATTGGATACTTGTAGATTTCTTACACGTATGGGAGCTCGTCTGAGTATTTAATCAAAAACGATTTCTTCTTATATTTGTTACTGCTCTGTCAGCATTAATAATAGTTCAGTGTACTAATATGTTATTTGTTTGCCTGGTGAGGGCTGGGTGCCACCAGGCTGTATATGCCCAAGACACAGCTCAGAAAATGGTGCCCCTACGACCCTAGTGGTTAAGGGATCCAACCCAACCCAACTACTATACTACAAAAATATTTTACCTCATTGGTTATGTATTGTTTATTATAAAATTTGATTTTCGAGTGATATTGGATTCATATATTTTTAAATGAGCTAAATTGAGTATTTGGATTGTTGAAATGTTGACGTGTCCTTGGGCAAGACACTCAACCCCTACTGCCCCTGATAAGCATGTGGGCGCCTTGCATGGCTGTCGCCGATATCGGTGTGTGAGTGTGTATGTGAATGGGTACGTTTGAAGCACATTGTAAAGTGCTTTGGGAGGCCTTCAGTGACTTGAAAAGCACTATAATAGTGTAAACCAATTACTATTTATTTCTTTAGAACTTTTTTCTAGCATAATTCGATAAATATATTTGTAAATGATCTAAGTAGCAGAACATGTGCCTCATATACTGTATATATTTTTCAAATTCTTATTTTGCTTTTTTTTAAAAAGAGGGCTAAACTGTCTATTTCTAAGTTTTTCTAGTCTAATTGGATAGCTATATTTGAAAATGATCTAAGTAGCAGAAGATTTGCCTCATATACTGTATATATTTTTCGTATTTGTTTTTACTTTCATTAGAAATTATTGTAAAAATGGAGATTAAATATTTTTGAAAATGAGCTATATTATCTTTTTTTTTTTTACTTTTTATAAGTATTTCTAGTCTAATTGGATAGATATATTGGAAAATTATCTAAGATAATTTGGATAATTTATGTATGTTTTCCGTGTTTTTGAACTTTTATTGGGAAAAAAATCGGCAACATTTGGATCGAACATTTTTTAAAATGGGTTGAATAGTCATTGGTAACATTTTTTTCTTTTAAACTTTGTTCTTCCAAGTGAAAAATATATAAAATTTTTGGAAGATAAGCTAAAGCGGCATTGGGCAGAAAAAAATGCTGATTGAAACATTTTTTCTCACTTTTTTCCATTTTCTTATAACTTACCTTACCAGTAAAATAAAAACACTGTTTGAAAATGAGCTGAATTTTTAGTGGCAAATCATTTTGCGTTATTATTTCTTAAAACTTTTTTCAAACTTTTCTAAATTTTGTTTTAGTGAAGTTAGATCAGAGGTGTATTTTTGTGATTTTAATAGAACATATTTGTTAAATTTATATGTTGCATTAATTAAATTATTATCATTTAATCATTTATCTACACTATTTATATTATGTTTGATTACAATTATATTTTTAGTATAGTATATAAAAATATATATCATCTTCCACATTTATCTTTCTTTATTTATTTATTTTTACCAGAAAAATGTTTGCTCTTGGGGGGTAAAATATAATACTCTAGTTCAGGGTTCCTGTGGGATCTTAAAAACTTCTTTAAAAAAAAGTCTTAAATTTTATCACCACAAATTAAGGCCTTAAAAAGGTCTTACATTTCGTCTACAAGTCTTGAATTCAACTTTCAAATGTCTTATTTTCCCCTGTCTTGTCTGTTAGATGGAGCTAATAACTGTATAATAAGAAAAGTAACAATAGTATGTAACGTTGTGTCGTCAAATTATTTTTCATTTTCTGCAATCTCAAAAATCTCTCACCGATAAATGTAATGTGTTGGTCGGAAAATCCAGATTTCTGCGTTTTCGAAAATTCAGCATTACGTTGGAGCTTTGCGTACAGCAATTCTTTAACCCGTTGTCGGAGTAATTTTGGGATGGGAGATTGTAGGTTAAACCTGTTGTGGTTGGTTATTTCAAGTGTAACTGCGTTCAGGCTGTAATAAATGGAATGGAAAAATCCTGGAGGGAACCGTGTATTTGTAAAGTAGTAAATAGTAAAGTAACAATATTATATTGGGCACAATTATCTCCCAAAATTGATTTTATTTAATTTTTCTAGTTTTTCCTTTAATAAGCTCATACGAGTTTTCCCTGCATAAATACTCAGCCCTCTTCAATTTTTTTTCTTGTGACAGAGCTAAAGAACGAAGTGCAAGTTTCCAAATGCGAACGAAACCGGAATACGGTGTGTCGCTGCGAGGACGGCTACTTCGCCGTCACTATCGACTCTGAGACCATCGATTGTCAAAAATGCACGCCGTGCAACTCAAACGAGAGGGTCATCCAAACTTGTAAGAAAAATCTCAATAGGTTTTCTTTTATTGGTCAATTGGGGTTTTGTGGACTAACATCTTGAGATATCGTATCAGAAGCTGTTAAATTTAAGATTTGGTAGCCACTCAAAATAAGAAGAGAATATATCAATGGATTTTGGACTTGCAAGGAGACAAAGAAGAGAAGCCTTCAGATAAGAGAATTCCATTCCCTGCTCTGAAGCTCACCACTGAGCCCCGTCTTGTAATTAATTCTTCAAGGTTACTAAACAAAAACAGATCAGGCTTTAAGGGGTATGAAAATAAAAGAACAGCAACATGATTGGCCGATAGCAAAAATGATGTTATAGTCAAAACAACAAACGGTGTGCAATAATAGTCAAAAGAAGGAAAGTGACATTCTATCAAATGTCCTTTGCAGGAGTCTAATATAAAAACCAGAATGAACCTATCAAATGTCAGTACAGTAGACTCCAGGGATACGGTGACCCCGGCCAATGACGTTTTCACTTTGTGGGATAGGATGGGTTTTTTTTTGGTCCCTCTATACAGCATTTTTCCCACTATACGACATTAACTACAAATGATATGTTTATACGTAAATTATTGTATGTTTTGGTTTCTGTGAGTGAAAATTCAAAAGTTGGAATTGAAAAAAAAATCAAACATATTTTCTAGACTATAATAAGGTGCACCTTCAAATATAGTCTTTTGTAAAATATGTGCTTTCATATATACAAATTAAAAGTACTGTGATAGCCAAGGTTACCTCAAAAAGAATATCAGTGAATAATGGAACATTTTTTATGGAACGTTAATTATTTTTACAAAAACTTGTTTCACCGCTAAAATAGATTTATTTAAAAATGTTTACCAGTACTTCATTCTAATTATGCATTTCCGGTTTTACTTACCGTATTTTCCAGCATATAAGGCGCACTGGATTTAAAATGCACCTGCAAATACGGTAATTGCTTTTTCAGGTGCTATATATTGTCCAGAATATACTGTAAGTGCGCTTCATATAATTTTTTTTTTGTTTGATATAAACATTTTTATTTATTTACAATAATGCATAGTAGAAGTATCCCAGCCTTATGGCGTTTTTACTTTACCTTGTGGAATAAGATGTTATTTGGCCCCTCATTCAGTTCAGGTTGTGTGTTTCGTAAAGACTTTGTGAGTCGGTGACACAACGCTGTATTTATTGGACTGTATTTTATTTGTTACGTGTCCAAGGCTGTAGTAATGCTAAAGAAAGAAGCAAAAGCAGGAGGATCATGAAAAATAAAACTTACGATTATCAAAAAATTTGAAGAAGACCCTCAGATTGTTATTGGCCGGACTACCTCCCACAATGCCTTTCTCCTTATTCAGTTCAGAAATTTTGCCTTATAATGACTTTGAGTCCATCATATGATACTGTATGTAGTGCAGTGGTTAGCGCATTCGCCTAACCATGAAAGGTCCCCAGTTCAAGGCCGGGTGTAACTATATGTTGGCCTGGAGCGGGATGGGCACCTCCAGGCTGTGTTTGTCCAAGACACACCAAACAAACAACATTTTTTTCGCTGTGAGTCCCAAGACCCCCGCGACCCTAGTGAGGATAAACGGAGCAGATAATGGATGGATGGATAGGTCCCAAGACCTGCAGCGATGCTAAAAGAAGAATCTAAAACATGATAACCATAGAAATGAAGAAACAAGTTCCATGGCCCTTTTTTCTGAATGTTGTTTAACGCAGGCACGGCGGAGAGGAACACAGTCTGCGAGTGCAAAGAACATTTCTTCCGAGTGAACAAGAAGTGTGAGCCGTGCAAGAGGTGAGTGTGACTGAAGCGCACGTTTTTTATTATCTTTTTATCCCTGCAGAGCCGAGACTGCTACGAGGAAGTGGTTTTGACGAACCGAAACTTTTTCCATCAGCAGACGAAGAAACAAGAAGCTCTTCCCTTCTAAATTTAGTTCTACACATTTCGACAGTTGCCTAACTCAAGACACGGAATTGTATTATCTTGTGATTTTTTTTTTAATATTGATTCAGAGGATAGCGACATTTTTGTTAAGAAAATAACGTTTCTAGAATACTGCTACTTATATGGGTATTAGTTTTAAAAAGTCTAGTGAGTGTTGCTGTTTTTAGTAACCCACATTAATGTTTAACCCTGTGAACCGTGCCCTAGCAACAAAACAACAATTTAAAACACCAGTATTAATTTATATTGAAAATATTTGAAAATGATAAATCAACGTTTAAAATTGGAACTGAGCATTCAACGGTCTCACAGATAACAGTTTAGCAGGCTAGCTTGCTAACAGGCTTATAGGACTGAATATGTACATACGGGTCAGTAAGATTTTGGCTAACTGGCTAGCGGGATAGCATGAAGTAAACCATGGCTACCTTACTTGTCCATTATTTGGATTAGCTTGATTATTTATATTTTTCGCAACTGTAAAGCCTGGTAATTGCAATTTTGGGATGAGTTTCATTTGAATTAGTCCTGCAAAGCTAACTGGCGGTATAGCATGTTGTTAATCTTAGATACCTCTCTGGCTTACCAACCTGATTTCCTTCATTCTTAATGACTTTGAAGCCTTATAATATCATTTTATACAAGGGAGTTTCATTTGAATTTAACTAGCCATTCCAGAATACTTATACACATGATAAACAGAGCTCTGTATTTTAACATTAATGCTATTTTTATATTTATTATTTTTTACTGTACTTCATGGCCAAACTTCCTCTTTATTTTCCCACAGTTGCGCGGAGGATTGCAAACATCTCTGCAAGTCGCTTCCTTCCCATTCTTCTGTGGGTAAGTACAAAAACAACACACATGATAGGCAGTGTAAGATTAACACTAGAAAGTATTCCTTTTTTCATTAGTCTTGGAAAATTAACACTATTTTAGTGTATTTTACCTAATGTACACGCTTGAGTTTTAAGATAAATACAACCTGTATAGTGTTAATCTAGTTTAAAAATGACATTTTGTTAAGTTATTTTCAATATTAAGATTTGAAAATGTGTTTTGCCGCCCCTGCTGAAAAAAACTTGGGTCAAAAATAACCCAATTTGGGTCAAGCATGGATTGATGTATCACTTGAGTGAATTGGACGTAGACCTAGGTTATCGTGGAAAAGACCAATTTGTTTTTCTGTACATTGCCAACAAAAGTCTTTTTTAAAAGTTGTAAAGATTGGACTTTTTTATTAATTTTGTACTCCAAAGTTATATAAGTAAAACAACAACACCAAAACTGTATTCTTGTATCTGGACTGGGGTTTAGCAACCATACTTGTTAAAAGAACCATCATAGACTAAAATATCTGGAGCAGCAAAAGAATAAAATGAAATGAAATGAAATGATCTGCATTTATATAGCGCTTTTCAAGTCAATGACTTCCCAAAGCGCTTTACAATGTGCTCCACATTTCCCAATAGCGGCATTGCAGCCATGTAAGGCCTGCTTATTGGGGCCATTAGGGATTCAGTGTCTTACCCAAGGACACTTCGACATGTAACACGCACGAGCCGGGATTCGAACTGGGATCCCTTGATCCCAAGATGAGCACTCTACCCTCCTGAGCTACTGCCGCCTCACATGTCCGCCTTATATAAGGCTTTTTGAAAAATCTCAATAATAACGGTATTCATTAAGGTTACAGCCTTGAAAAACATTAAAATGTTTGATATATGTTTGTCCTTATACAGGAAACATTTAAAAATATGTATTTTCCCCCTTTTTTTCCCATATTTAAGTATTTTTTAAACGCTCTAGGGAGTCTTTAGGGTGGCACTGAAGAGGTTGCTGACCCCTGGTCTAGAAAAACCCTAAATTTGGTATTAATTAATCCAAGTATTGAACGGTCCATTTTGGGTTATTTTTTTGTCATGGCATGTAGGTATACCCAAATGCAGGGAAACAGGAACTAAAGCAGATATGTTCAAACAAGGTTGATATTTAACAACAAAACCCAGGAACAAAGTAACAAACAAGACCAAAACAAATGAGTAGTCTCAAAACAGAAATAAACCAAAAAAACAGAGAGCGTCACTGCAGAGTTAAATTGATATAGTCAGGTGTGGGGTTATCTGACACAGGTGTGCGCAGTGCAGCCAATGCCCCCAGTGTCAAACGTGCGGCCCGCAGTCTGGACCAGACCCGCCAATAGCTTTATTCTGGTCTGCGAGACAACGCTTAGAGAAGCACAGGAGAAATAAAAAAGCCAAACAACAACCTGTAGTTTTAAAGGCCAGGTGCCACATCCACTGTAGGTGTATATCTTTCTCCATACTTTTCTCTCTTTCTTTCTTGCTCTCATTTTCTATTTCTTTATCTCTTTTTCTTTCTTTCACTATTTTTCTTTCATTCCCTCTTCCTCTCTCTTTTTCCCAATATTCCCCTTATTATCCCTCTGAGTCTCTTTCTTTTTATCATTCTTTAATTCGTTATTTCTTTCCTTTTCTATTTTTCTCTCTTCGTCTCTCTCTGTCTCTCTTCCTCACTCTCTTTTTCTTTCTCTGTCTCTCTCTTTTTCTCTCTCTTTCTTCCATCTCCTGTTTCGTTCTTTTTTCTCTTTTGCTTTCTCTCTCCTGTATTCCCCTCTCTCTTTCTGTCTCTATTTCTCTCTTTCTCTTCCTCTCTTGTTCTCCCTTATTATTTCTCTTTTCCTGTCTCTATTATTTATCTCTCTTTCTGTCTCTCGCTTGCTTTCTCCTTCTCTTTTTCTTTCTTTCCATCTTTCTCCCCCTTTCTGTATCTATATTTCTCACTCTCTTTTGCTCTAATACCATTAGTTCAGCCCCTGTGAGAGTGATACCATGAGTTTTACGCACGGCGGCTGAGTGTTGAGCACGTCCATGGCACAATTCTGAGGTCATGAGATCAAATCCAGCTGCCAGCCTTTCTGTGCGGAATTTACATGTTCTCCCCGTGCTTGGGTGGGTTTCTTCCGGACACTCCGGTTTTCTTCCACATTCTAAAACATGCATGTCAGGTTAATTGGCCGGTCCAAATTGTCCCTAGGTGTGAATGAGAGAGTGAGTCGTCTGTCTCTGTGTGCCCTGTGACTGTTTAGCAACTAGTTCAGGGTGTCCCCTGCCCACTGCCCGAAGATGGCCGGGATGGGCTCCAGCACTCCCGTGACCCTACTGAGGATAAGAGGTGCAGATAATGAGTAGATGGATGAGTAACGAATATCCCTTTCACGCTCGTATACTCCTCTTATAGATTCCACCGGGTACGGATACCTCATCCACATCCTGACAGCGGTGGTGGTGGTAGCCGTCACCTTGCTGATGGTCCTCATCGTTTACATGGCCACAAAACGCCTGACCAAAAAGTCTCCGCCTCACATGTCCGACACGTCGCCGGAATCGTCGAAGGCACTGTTTACCAACGAGGAAATATTGGACGTGGCCGTCATCAATTGTCCTGAGAGCGGACCGCTCAGTAAGGCCAATTCCAACTTGCCTGATTGCGTCCCGCTGGAGATCAAGCGTGAGTGTTTTTCATCCATCTATCATTCTATCATTCTATCGTCCTATTTATTGTTCCATCATTCCATTGTCCTGTCGATCTGTTCTTCAATCATTGTTAGATCTATTGTTCTATCATCATATCGTCTATTCCAGCTATTGTTTAATCGTTTTACCTACCATCTTATTTATTTTCCTCATCTATTGCTCTATTGTTCTATCGTCCTATGTATCATGCTTTGGTTTTAATTATTATTCGATTATTATATTGTCCTATCGACCTATCATCCTATGTATTGTTTGACCTATTGTACTATCATCCTGTATATTGTGCTATGTATTAGTAGTACTGTACTATCATTGTATTGCCCTATTTAACTTTCTATTGTCCTATCATACTTTGTCTGTTCTTGAAATTGTTTTGTCCTTCTATCTGTCATCCTATCTATTGTTATATTTTTGTATCGTCTCGTGTATTATTAACCTGTCTATCATTGCTTTTGTTATATCATTCTATCTATCCTCCTATCTACAGTTCGTTCTAGCTTTTGTTTTAACGTTCTATCTATTGTTTATCTATCATTCATTCTATTGTCCTATGTATTGTTCTCTCTATCATTCTATCATCCTATCTATTGTTTTATTTTTCCAGCTATTGTTTTATTTGTCTATCATACTATCTGTTGTGGGCAGCACGGCGGCGCAGTGGTTAGCGCGTGTGCGGCACAGTTCTAAGGTCTTGGGAACCTCCTGTGTGGGTTCAAATCCAGCTACCGGACTTACTGTGCGGAGTTTAAATGTTCTCCCCGTGCTTGCGTGGGTTTCCTCCGGGCACTCCGGTTTTCTCCCACATTCCAAAGACATGCATTTCAGGTGGATTGGCCGGTCCAAATTGTCCCTAGGTGTGAATGAGCGAGCGAGTTGTCTGTCTTTGTGTGCCCTGCGATTGGCTGGCAACCAGTTCAGGGTGTCTCCTGCCCACTGCCCGATGATTGCCGGGATGGGCTCCAGCACCCCCGCGACCCTACTGAGGATAAGCGGTGCAGCTAATGAGATGAGATGAGACTATCTGTTGTGCTACGTCGTCTATTGTCCTATTGTCTGATCTTTAGTTCTATCTTATCGTTCTATCATACCATCTTCCGTGTTATGTCTTGTTTGTCTCTTGTACCATCGTCTTATTGATCTATAGTTCTATTCTCCCATTATCTATCTATTCATCATCCATTCAATCATTTTATCGTCTTATTGTCCTATCGTTCCATCTAACATGCACTTTGCAGGCCCCCGTTCGCAGTAATAATTGACTGGGGATAATGGATTCTGGTTGCATGGATACTGTGCATTTTGGATGGAAAGAAGAGCAAAAAATCCCCCACGCGTGACACAAATTTGATTTTCAGCTCTTGTGCTTAGCAATAGTCGGCTGGGAAAAATGGATCGCGGCCACAACGGTGCAGATGATTTTAGGGGGGCTGCAGCAGCCCAAACCGAATAAAAAATGTGCTCTGCATCATTGACTCGAACATGTTTCCTTTTCAGGTGCTATCTCATCATCGTGGTGCACCCGTTCAATGTCACATTTTGCATAATTCGTAGGTTATGCATTGTTTGGTTTTGTGAGGCGTTAAGTGCTCCCACACTTTTGAGGACTTTGGTCGAACTGTTTTCTCCTTGTCTGTCATGTTTTATTTGTTGAATTCATCGTATCGTTTGAAAGTAATGGTTTCGCACTTAACCTCATTCTATTCACTTCTACGACTTGCGCTGCAGGTGACATAAACGGCTCCACGACATGCTGAATTACACCTCAATTGCGAAACACAACGAATTTCGTTGCCAGCGCTTTTAGCAATTGATATTAACCCATTATATCGACCCATTGTTGCAGCCCTATATTCAAGTACGAAGCGGGAAATGGTAAGAGATGTCGCCAATTCAATTTTCTTTGGTCTATTCGCAGCTCCCGATCTCATCTACACGTTGCTGGACTTGATCCCCGTGGCGCAAGTTAAGCAACTCGTGCGTTCGCTGGGCGTGACCGAGACAGTCATCGAGCGGGCCGAACTGGACCACCGCGCCAGTAAGGAGGCCCACTACCAGATGCTCAAAGTGTGGGTGGACTCCAACTTCAAGGGTGGCGGGGGAGGCCGAGCAGGAATGCTGCATTTGGGATTACTGCAGGAGCTTTTGCCCAAACTCAGACACATGCACCTCGGGGGGGTGGCGGAGGAGATCGAGACAATGTACACCATTCACTGAAATGGTGTGCCTAGGACTACAAAAAAAGGGCACACCTGAATCCGAGGATTGTTCTTTATCTGAACTTTGAGGACAGACTGGGAGCATTCCAGTCTTTTTATCCTTGCTCGAAACTACTGAGGGATCAAGTTGTCGCTTACAGGATTTACAGTGACTATCCTGCTGCCATCTTCTGGAAGGAGATAGAGAAAACTGTGAAAACTGTGTTTTTGTATTTCGAGTGAACGTCCAAGTAGGGTCCAATTTGATATAACGTGTACAGTAGACCCCCAGGATACGACATTAATCTACTATGATGAAGAGATTGCAAAGTAAAATTGCCTTATGGCAGAGTATAGAAACCTATGGTGCCAAAAATAAACATCAAAAATTCTGAAATAGTATAAAATGAGTACTATTTATGTATTCTATTTGCATATTTTATTGGATAATATGGTGAATACCGTATTTTATGCACTATAAGTTGCACCGGAATTTAAGGCGCAACCCCCCCATAATAGTCTTTTGTCATATATGTTTCATATATAAAGGGCCCACTGGGCTGTAAGGAGCTTAAAATTACTACTGTATTTATTCATTGCACATTGTATACACTTGCAATGATTATTCAGTCAAAAATGTCGCTGACCAAAATTGCACAACATTGTATGCAATAGGAATAGAACCAGGGTCACGGGGGGACAGCGCCAAAACCTCACCACTAGACCACTACTGGTACCAATGTCATCCAAAAAGACGTTATTTGTTATCTCTTGACACAATTTTTACTCACAATGCCAGAAACGAATGCTGGAGATTGGAGGAATCGGAAAATCGCCCTGAAAGATATCAATAAGTGCAAAAAGGCAACTAACTTTTTGGTGCATATACCGGACTTTGCGTTCACTAGTATATGAATGCGCTACACGAATAAATACAGTAGCTCTTATTGTAAGTAGTTTTAATTCCATCGATTTATAGTCCAGTGCACCTTATATATGAAATGTTTTTTGACTAAACACTGTTTTTAGGGGTATGCCTTTACACTAATACTCTAGGGCGCACTGAACTAGGAGGTGCACTTTTGAATTTCGGGCAAATTTTACTTAGTTGTGCCTTATATTCCAGAAAATACAGGAAATAGCTTCCAATGATCTTTGGTTAATCAAGACACAAAATTTTGGAATTTGCCAAGGTGATGTCAAGTACTTTTGCATTTCCAATTTAGTAATTACATCTTTTAAATGAAAATTTCTACCTACTGTATACTGCCAGGAATTTGAAACTGCCTTTGTCAATTAAACTTTAGTAGACACTCAAAGAAAGAGAGAAGACATCAATGATTTTTTAATTTTCTGAGAAGAGAGGGAGAAAAGCCTTCAGATAAAGAATTGCACCCATTTTAGGAACCTCCCCTGAACCCTGTTTTTATTAAATCTTAAAGGTTACAAAAAAAGAGATCAGTCCTAAAGGGGTGTGGGAATCAGAGAACAGCATCATAACTGGCCGATAGCAAGAATGATGAAATAGTCAAGGAAACGAAAAACGATGCGCAGTAATAGTCAAGTCAAGTCAAAAAAAGTCAAGTCAAAAAAAGTCAAATTTATTTATATAGCCCTTAATCACAAAAATGTCTCAAAGGACTGCACAGGATTACAGTTACAAAATTACACAATTACCTGATCTTAAACCAGCATGCGGGCAAGGAAAACTCAAAAACCTCAGTGTGAGGAGAAAAGAGAAACCTTGAGAAAGGACCTCACATGTGGTAATCCCCCTTCCAGGATTGACCAGGGTGAATTACAATTAGGATTACTGTACACATAATAGTAAACATTAGGTAAGATGTTGAAAATGTCCAGAAAGTGCATGACATCAACGACGCCCCCAGCCTGCAAACCAGTCCAGAAAGTCTATGACGGCCACGACGCTGCCTCCCGTCTCTGCCAGCTGGTAAATGCAGGGGTTGATAGTTAAAATAAGGAACAGGCATCCTATAAAATCTCTTTTGCAGGTGACCAATATTAAAAACAGAATAAACCTATCAACTTTAAAAGTTAGTTTGCTTTATAACCTAGAAAATGCAGTACTTATATGTAATATACACATGTATGATTTAATATCATTACAAATAAATATACATGTAAAGGTAAAACGGATTTGATTTACCTATGGTGTCACTTGCCTTGAGCTGGTTGAGTGGAGTACCTGGTGGATGCAGACAAGGTAGAAGACGGTGACGGTAGATTAGGAGAAAATGATTACAAAAATTCTATTTGCGAACACTGTCAAGTCCCGTAGAATTTATTGCTTCAATTGTTTCTTTATTTTTGATCACAGTCCCGATCGTTTACAGGTTAAGGCCATGCAACTTCGAAAAGGAAGCTACGGTATCAGTGGGCCTTCTTCGGGAGAAATTGCAGGTTTTGTTTCCATGGTTATGGTGTTTTTCTTCTTTTAGCATCAGTGCATGCCTTGGAACCTATAGCGAATAAATCTAATACAAAAAACACAGTATTGATGAGGAGACAGAAAGGCATCATGAGAAGTAGTTTGTCCAATGGCATAACGGGATTTTCATGATGCTGTTATGTAAACCAATAGCAGACCGCCATTTTATATGTTCTCGACCAATAGCAGACAGGCGTCTTAAGTAAAATTCTGGAAACAGAGGTCAAAAACATTTTATTCAACACAATAACATGAGATTGGGGTAAGATGGGTTTGATGTATCCTGGGGGTCTACTCCCAAAAAATATCCGTCCATGTTACAGTGAACCTTTAGGTCAACCCTTGAAAAATAACCTAAAAGATAAATATTTTGTACTTTTTTATTAGTAGTGAATATTTTCCAAACCTTAAAGTGGGTATTATATGACACTGCCTAGTGGTAAAAAAAATCATTTATTTAAGAAAATAACTTAGTGATATGAATAATAAGCATAGACACATGCATTTTGAAAAATACTGATAGGATAATTTTTTTTTTTTTTTTGACTTAATATGAGGCTCACCTAGAGGGAGCTGACGTGATTGTCAGCCATCTTGTTGCTACAGGTCCCCTCAAAACCAAAACACAGTCTTCTTTTTACCTTGCTTAACTCCTTTCTTCCTTTCTTCCTTTCTTCACTTTTCCTTTATTTTTCTTTCTTTATTCTTTTGACCTCTTTCTCTTTTCCCTCTCTTTTCTTGATTCCTTCTTTTATTTTTCCTTATTTCCTTTAATTTGTTTCTTCCTTCTTAATATTTTTTTCTTCTTGTCTTTTTTTTGCATTTTCTTTTTTGTTGCTTTTATTCTTTCTTTTCTGTTTTTCTCTTTTCTTTTCTTTGACTTTTTTCTTATTATTCATCTTTCTTTTTTCTCATCGTCTTATTTTTCTTTTTTCTTATCGGCATTCTCATCATTTTTGTCTTTCTTTCCCTTCTAATATTTTATTCTTCTTTTTTCTTTTTTACATTTATTTTTTCTTTTATTACTTACTTATTTTCTTTCTTTTTCTCACTTTCCCTCCTTTTTTTGCTTATTTCCTTTTTTTCCTTTTTCACTTTTTTGTCTATTTTTGTCCAAAAATGAGAAGAAAAACTGCCACGTTGAGTCTCAGTAGGTTGTGTTCTGTGCTATCTGTGTTCTTGTGTCATATTTCAGTTGCACCATACAATTCGACGACATCTAGTGTGCAAATATGACACACTGTCCCTTTAAAACCTCGTAGCGTACGCATGACTTGTTGTCTTTAGAGGAGCACCACACCTTGTATTTGGTAACCAGCATGCCAAGTTCACGTCATTCACTTTACACTTTGGAGTTATGAAAATGTCGGCAGCGTTTGTGATGAGCCCCGAACAAAACCTGTTCTGTGTGTGTGCGAATAAAAAGTCAATGGATTTGCGCGCTGCCTCATTAAGATTTTTGGGTGGGAGTGTACAAGGTGACGATCGAGGCTTGGCTGAGATCACTCGGGCCTGCTGGAACGTCGCCTGTTGACATTCCTTCACATTTAAGTTTAGTGACAAGTAAAGGCAAGTTTATTAGTTAGCGCCTCCTGGTGTTTAAAAAAAACCTTTCCTTATTTAAAAAAAAAAAAATCACCATTGATTCAAATAATAGGCAAAAATACATGATCTATCCGAATACTCTTACGGGGGGATGCTTTCATTTTACATGACATGAGGGTCACCTAGAGGAAGCTAAACATGATTGGTATCGCCAAAACTTGTGAAAGGATGGGAAAAGTTAAAGGAAAAATGACGTGATTCCCGAAAACGGCGACCCCTAGAGGTCAATTAATACACACTGTCCTTTTGATCCGTAAACTAGAGAGAAAGAGATGGGTTTGTTTGTAGGGCAAAACTGCCACCAAGAGGCGCCGTAATGGAATTAAAAAATTAAAATTTTTCATTTAAAAAAGGTAAAATTGAAAAAATTGGCAAAATGAAAATAAAAGATATATTTAACAATCCTCAAAAATGAGCAGCCAACATGGCAAACGTTTTCACAAAAAATACAAATAAATAACAATATAAAAAATATTTTTCATTGTTATTTTTATGATTCAAATACCGCAGACAAAACAATGTTAAAAAATACCATACATACTAGTTTTATACAGAAGATAAAAATAATAAAATGAATGTTTTTCATATGAAAAAATAATATATTAATCAAAATTTTTTTTTTTCTATTTGCAATATGCTATTTGTTTTTGTTAGTTCTTTTATTTTTGTTTATGAATTGTTTGTTTAAAATATTTATCAATTTTTTTAATGTTAAAAATATATATAATTTAAAGTTTTTCTTTATTATATAATTAAAAACATACACATATATATATATATATATATATATATATATATATATATATATATATATATATATATATACATAATACATATAGGCACGGCGGATGTGTGGTAAGCCTGCAGCCCCTCAGTGCAGAGGTTCAAGTCCAACTACCGCAGCCTTCCCGTGTGAAGTTTGCATGTTCTCCCTGTGTCTTTCTGGGTTTCCTCCGGGCATTCCAGCGAGTGAGTTGTCTGTCTCTATGTGCCCTTGTGATTGGCTGGAAACCAGTAGAGAGCGTCCCCTGCCCACTGCCCGAAGATATGTTATCTGACTGATGCTAGTTAAATATGAGGTTGGAGAGGGGACGTTATCTTGCATTTGCGCATCAAATGTTGCCGTGACCGAGGGTCCGGCCCTCCCTGGAGACCTGAACCGAGAGCTGGTACACGTCTCACCTCACAAGGGCAGTCCGAATTTTGGCCAGCAAGAAGCAAGATGACATGTCCTAACAGGAAGAACTGGACCAAGGCCGCCATGGCCGGTCCTGACCAAGTCTCAGCTGAACGGGAAGCCGGAGAGCCTTGCCAGGTCGACAGGCAAGCTTGATCAAGCCAGTGGCCAAACCGGTGGGACAAAGCCAGCGACCTCAATGAAACTTCAAGCCACCAGCAGTCAACCTCTCCTTTATCACCCTGCATCCCGTGGTCCTCATACCGGGATTCCTCTACAGCCGAGGACATAAAGACTGGGCCGTAATCTTCATCAAAGCAGAACTTTGCAGAAAATCTCGTCATTGCTAGGTATTGGTGTGACGTAAAATGGGGAAATCTATAATAAAATAATAATAATCAAGCCAACGTTTTTGTCTACAAACGGTGCCAGTTTAACTTCTATCTCATCTCATCTCATCTCATTAGCCGTACCGCTTATCCTCATTAGGGTCGCGGGGGTGCTGGAGCCAACCCCAGCCATCGAAATTTATTAAATTATTACTCATGTAAGTGCAATATCCCGGTTCTGTATAGTTTTTATTTTAGATGTGTATAGGTCTCCAGTTTGAGACAAGGTGGAAACATTTGTTTGCCTGGAGAGGGCTCGGCGCCACCAGGCTGTACTTGCCCAAGACACACCACAGGAAATGGTGCCCCTGTGACCTTAGTGGTCAAGAAATCCAACCCAAAAAACCCAACCCAACTATACTTTATATTAGTGGGGAATCCTGCAAATGTTCTATGAGACTGTTGTGGCAAGCGCTCTTCCATGCGGCAGCGTGTTGGGGAGGCAGCGCTAAGAAGGATGCCTCTCGTCTTAATAAACTGGTGAGGAAAGCGGGCTGGACAGCCTGACAACTGTAGCTGAGAGACGACATTGAAAAAGCTGCGGTCAATCATGGACAATCATGGACTCTTATATACATCCACTACACAGCATCATCTCCAAACAAAAGATCAGCTTCAGCGACAGACGGCTGTCACAGTCTTGTTCCACGGACAGACTGAGGAGGTCATTTCTTCCTCATGCCATGAGGCTCTTTAACTCCACCCGGGGGGAGTAAAAGCCCACATTAAATCCCACACCCACATTTGCATATTACCCTATTTTTATTACAGTGTGTATTTTCCGTAGCACTATTTAAATGCTCTATATCAACACTTTATATTGGGTATTTTTGTATTCTATATCTTTTATTGTATTATTTTATTTTTCAACACAAGGATACTGCTGGAAGTGTGAATTTCCCTACAGGGATGATTAAAGTATATCTATCGATCTATCTATCGATCTATCTATTTATTTTGTATATTTTACCAACTGCAACCCTTATTCTGTCATAGCAACACAATTAAGGGCATTCTGATTATGATGTAACTATTAATATGAAAATGAGATGAAATAATCCTCAAAATTATTGGAACTATCTGGCAGTATTTTTGTTTCAGTGTATGAGTAGCATTAGCCATTTGTTTTGGGGAAAAATGCTCACTTTTTTCAAAGAAAATAACCACAACAAAATAAAAAGGCGTCTTCTGTTTTGCACGACCGGGCTGCCGAACTGGAAAAATAAAACAGTTAAGTTGTCTTAAATACCTGAATAATCATTACAACTCAGTCATAAAAATGATTTCTCTCCTGTTCGAGACGTTTCAGTCGCCGTCTTCCGTTCCGTGGAGCTCAAGACTGCTTCGTCGTCTCGCCACAATCCTGTCCTTCCCGTCCGGCCAGTTGCTACGGGGCACAGGTGAGCACAGGTGAGCGAGCACAGGTGAGCACTGGAGAGAAGCGCTCAGGTCAAAAGAAGCGGCCGACACAGAACCGACGCGGAACCGAGATGGAGAACGTGGAGATCGGGTAAAGTTTGCTCTCTGTTTTCTCCAAAGAAGATCGTGTGACTGGTAATGATTGTCTCACGGTGGCGGGAAACCAGGAAGTTTGTTGTTCTCCAGGTTTCGCTTTAAACTGATTCGACTGTGAAGTATTTCTGCTTAGCTTTCGTAAAGGATACGAGCAAACACATGTCTTATTTGGACCTTTAAATTACTGTTACCCAAGGTCAAAGTTCACTCCTGAATTTGTTTTGTTGTCTCCTGGTAACACGTTACGTCTCCAAGTAAACACATGAGATTTTTGTTTGTTTCCTTACACAAATGAGGTTTTGGCTTAGCCCAATGAGCCGATATTCATTTTTTTCCCTGATTTTGAAAAATAAAATCATCTTTAAAAATATATAAAAATAAGAAAACAGTTCTTAAAACTAGTGTCATGATGTAATTATGTTTCTTAAATATTTAGATTATCATTAAAATTATAAAGAAAAATACCAAAATGAATCCTTAAAATAAAAAGAAAATATCTATTTTAACATTGTATCATAGAACATGTAAAAAAGTATATTGATGAGTTTGTTTTTTGTTTTTGTTTTTTTCTTTTTACAAAAGAGGCAGCAATATATATTGCTATTGTGTTGGATATCAAAAAAATATTTCATATTTTACAAATAAAAGTATTTTCTTAAAATCTAAAAATATGCAAGGTAAAAAGAGAATTTGAATTAGTCAACTAATCTATGTTTTATCATTAAATAGAATATAAAAATACACAAAAATCTGAATATCACCCCATATTACCATTAATATGTGTATGCATATATATATATAAATTTTAAGTTTAAATTATAAGATAAAAATAAACTAAAATCTGAATATTGCTCCACACATATATATATATATATATATATATATATATATATATATATATATATATATATATAGTACAATAAGGAAAATAACCCTTAAAAGTAGTAAAATGATATCATCATTTTACAAACATAAATCATTTAGAAAATAAGAAAATATGTCAAGAATGATAACAAAAAGAATCCTTAAAAGTGTAAAGTTATCTAATTGGTTCCACATCTTAAAAAACAAAAATATTTTCTAAAATATGTGCAGTGAAATAAGAAAAATAATCCTTCAAATAATAAAACAATTTTTTTTATCGTGTTACACAAGATAAAAAAATATAAAAATGACAATTTTTCTATCAAAAATAAAAGAAGTAAATAAGAAAATCACTATATTTTTTATTTCAATACAGAAGACAAGAAAATAATAAAATCAGTTTTTTTTTCAAACTATATATAACTATTATACTTCTGTAAAAAAAACTTTATTAGGGGTTCATTAGGGGTCTGAAATTAGTCGATATTAAGCCTAAATTTAGACATTTCAAAATAATTCCCTTTTTGACCTGAAGTACACCAATTTTAGCATAGTGGTCTGATTTGGATGTTTCTAAGACTTCTTTCAGACCCCCCAAAAATCTGAATTCGAGATTTGTAAAAAAACAAAACATTGAAATAATGAGAAAACTATCCTAAAGTATCTGCTATTTATAAATTCAGTGTGAATGTCAAGTACAAAGCACAAAGGTTTTCCCATCAGTCAACACGCATTCCGAAATGACATCGTGTGAAACTCGATTGACGAAGATTAGAATTAGCATTCAATTTGTAGAACCCGAGAGTGCTGATTTGTTTATATGAAGCTTCTCAACTCGGAGTTACTTCGAAAAAAACCCGAAACATTTCGATGAAGCCTTGCTTTTCACTTCAACTGGCAGCGGTGCGATACTTTTATGTAAAAGACAGAGTTCCCAAACAATCGCAACATAGTTCCTTGGCATTAAGATGTCAGAATAAGTCCGCAAAACGCTACTTTTTGTCTATATGCAGTTGTAAATGTTCTGCATTTATATAGTGCTTTTAAAGTCAATGAAGACCTCCCAAAGGTTACCCATTCACACACACACGCACACACCAATAGCAGTGTCAGCCATGCAAGGCCATTTCCTTCTTATCAGGGGGTATTAGGGATTCAGTGTCTTGCCCAAAGACACTTAGACATATAAAACGAAGGGGCCGGGAATCAAACCTGCGACCTCTTGATCCCAAGACGAGCTACTGCCCCAGATTGTCAAGTCACTTCAAAATATAAACTTAGAAATAAGACCTAGCAAGAGTGAGAAACATAATCAAAATGGAAAAAAACTACCACCCTATACCTTCATATATGGCTCCAAGGCTGGGTAACTGAAACTGATTTTTACTAGTTGAACAAGAACCAAACAGTAATTGTATAACGTTTCGTTTATTTGGTAGAAATTTCAGATTTTTATTTATTTATTATTATTATTTTATTTGTGGGGGTGTGACTTTTGGTATTCTAGAGGCTTGTATGTTTGGGGGGGTGCTTCTTTATGAATATTGAGTACAGACGCTGCCCTACTCACAGACGAGGTTCGTTCGTAAGTGGAATTTGTTCGTAAGTTGCTTCAGTGCTATATTTTGTATGTTTAAGGTTTATATAAATATATTTAAGGCTTGTATAAGTAACCTGTATTGTTTTGTACTAAAAAAATAACATTTCATAAAATAATGTGCTCTATAAAGATAAATTAAGTCGAGTTTAACTTACTTTTGGAAGATGCGCTTCAAGAGCTAGGCGACTTCCTCCATGGTAAAAAGTGGCCGAAAAAACATTTTCTCAACCGCATCAAGCTTTCGTATTCCACTTTCATTTCAAAAGAAACGGCTCACCTCTTCTTTACACTCTACGCCAACCATATCAAAATGATGCACGAGATATTAAACGATACAAATGTCAAAGTTCTTAGCACGCTGGAGATACAGTATAGAATGTGTACACACAAACTAGGAAGAGGAAGCGGATTTCTTCTTCGGGGTGGATGCTGGGTGAGCTCTCACAGCGCCACCACACGCCGGTAGCGGCGGAAAGAAGCACTAGTCATGTCCTGTACTCGGAAAAAGGTCCACACAATAAAAAAATCTATCTTACAGCAATCTCCGCATAATTTTCAATATCCCGAAAAAAATGTTCGTATCTACCGTTTTTCGTAAGTCGAATGGTCGTAAGTAGGGGAACGTCTGTATATTGTATAATTGTATAATCAAGAATATTGACTATTATCATATTTTATGTGTGAATGAGTGGAATGAGTGGAGAGGTGTTGTGAAAGGATAGTGGGATGTTGGACGCGTTCTAACGGATGGGCAGGGCACCCGAATGATGCGGCAGGGGTAAACCAGTGAAAGCTGTCGGGCCCTGCTGTTGAACAGAAGAGTGTGTTGTGTCAATCTGACCCGAGTGACATGGCCGCTTTCTTGTGTCCCGTTTCATCTGGAGGGACAAAAGCATGACCAACTTAGGTGCCGAGGTGCCTAACTTGTTTGGGTGTTGGGGCATTTGAGTTGGCCATGGTCCAAATTTTTTTGTGTGTGTCTTTTGCTACTTTTTCCCTTTTTAAAATTGTCTTTATTTTGTATGTGTTTGTCTTGCTGTCGGTCACCCCTCTCGAGGGATATGACCAGGGTAGATAGATAGATAGATAATTTTTATTTTCAATTTTTTTTTGCAACAGAAAAATAGGGGGAATAGCATTCCCACTAATCTCAATTCATTTCCCTGACAATAGGATGACACAGAATATCAGCAAAACGCTACTTTTGTCTAAATCAGGGGTGGCGAACAAGTTTGACACAAAAAGCCAAAATTTTTAACTGTGAGAATCAAAGAGCCACACCACGCACTGACAGACACACACAAACACACACAATTAAAAACAAATTATTTCCCATAACACACTCCTCTCCTTACAATACAACAAGTATTGTTCTTGTGTTGAAATAATGCAGCTGAGGACATTTATCACAAAATTTCAAAATAAAGTTAAAATCAGAGTTTAGTCGTTGGGAAGCGCCCTCCAACCTCTTTATTTTATTTTTTCATGGATTTTAGATAATGATATTATGAAATGTTAGTTTATTGACCCTATGAACAGACGTGACCGAACTGTCATGAACCGGAACAGGATCAGGACCCAAATGCGTGACGTTTCTCACACAAGCCTTTTATTTTAAGGGAAATGGGGAGTCATGCACGTTAGGCAGCAGTCTGGCGTGAAATGATAGGAAGCCAGAGGCCGACGAGATCGATACCCATTGCCCAAACAGATATCGGACAGATGGGGTCGAGACAGGACAGGACGGACAGGATTGATATCAAAACAGGATATCGAAAATAAACAGGACAAACTAGACGGGAACGAAACTGGAAACCGATATTAAACAACAGGACAGACAGGATTGATATCAAAACAGGATATCGAAATTAAACAGGACAAAATAAACGGGAACAATACCGGACAGGAAATACCAACAGGAAACAGGACCGAGTCAAAACCCACATCTTGCGGGGCAGAGGTTCGTCGACGGACTGACAAAGGAAGAGTGAGAGCACTGAGCTTAAATCGACAGAAAGCCAATCTGTCAATGAGCCGCAGCTGGCGCCCCACGGGCGGGGCCAATTGGGCGCCATGGCAACCGTGACACTAACCACGTGACGCCACCATGACGGACGGTAGTAACCTATAGTAAATAGCGGACGAGGTCGGTAGACGGTAAACGACAACAAAAACTATACTGTTCAACAGCATTGGCAATGATTAGTCAAACGAATATTGGCCAGCTGTCGAATGAGGTGGCTCACCTTGTCGAGCACTATTTAGAGAAACTGATAATAGAATTAGAAGGGCTAGCTACTGCCCCATACAGTCTTCCTCCTTACATATTCACAGATCTAACCGAATCTATTTGTCTGCCTGACTTCAGTCTGCATGATCTATACCACTATCTTGTAAATGGAGTATCCCCATACACTAGTACTGATCTAAAAGCGTATAAAAGTCTGGATGCTTACAGGTTCTTCATAACTGGTACACGTTGCTGTGCTTCGTTGTGCAGAAAAATACGCCCCCCTGACTTTGTATCCAAATGTTTGGGGAATGTAATAGAACTGTAAAGCACTGGGAATTTGCACCTTGAATGGAAACCACATTAGAGCATGTTGAAAATATTTTCTTTGGCGAAATGACGTTTTACCTTCTGAACATTCGTTACACGTTTTATCCTTTGACAATTTAACAGATAATTGTGGCGTAATAAGCTTTAGGGAAGAGCACATAACAGTTTTTAATACATGTGATATTCGGAAGATTACTCTTTTGAATCGCTGGTGTATCACAATAAAAGCTGCTCATTTACATCGTAAGAAATAGCCACGATAAGACACTAACGTAGCTTTTTAGCACTAGCTAACTTATTAAATTGAGTGTCTTTGACGTGACTTGTACCTGCTTAACATAAAATTGCTCGGAAATACATCAGACCTAACCTGTAAAAAACGTTCGCTGCCAATCATGGAATACTTGAGGGCTGCCAGTCATGTATTTTGTAATTTGTCGTGTGGTGTTTTTTTTTTTTTTACATATTTTGGTGTTGATTATATGGCTAAACATTGCCATATTCTGTCATAAAAAGATAGATAGATAGATAGATAGATAGATAGATAGATAGATAGATAGATAGACAGACAGACAGACAGACAGACAGACAGACAGACAGACAGACAGACAGACAGACAGACAGACAGACAGACAGACAGACAGACAGACAGACAGACAGACAGACAGACAGACAGACAGACAGACAGATAGATAGATAGATAGATAGATAGATAGATAGATAGATAGATAGATAGATAGATAGATAGATAGATAGATAGATAGATAGATAGATAGATAGATAGATAGATAGATAGATAGATAGATAGATACTTTATTCATCCCCGAAGGGAAATTCACTTTTCCAGCAGCATCCCTGAGCTGAGAACAATCGAAAATAACACGGGAGCTGCTGGAGTGGCTGCCATTCGTGACGGCGCCGGAGAAACGATTCAATTTGAATCATTTACAAACAAACAAACAATTGAATCATGTACAAACAAACAAACAAAATATTTATGTTTCAATAAGTGGAGTGTTAATAAAAATGGGGGGAAAATAATTTCTGATACTGATATAACCAGGTAAAACTAGATGTCAAAGATCCAGTTTAGCTCGTCTTCCAGCTATTGAGGTCAAAGATCTATCTCATAGATAGATAGATAGATAGATAGATAGATAGATAGATAGATAGATAGATAGATAGATAGATAGATAGATAGATAGATAGATAGATAGATAGATAGATAGATAGATAGATAGATAGATAGATAGATAGATAGATAGATAGATAGATAGATAGATAGATAGATAGATAGATAGATAGATAGATAGATAGGTAATACAAAAATGTGCTTTCAACTAGGGTGCCTCCTACCGTCCGTCATGGCTCTTATTCTACCAAGGAAGGCAACATGACATCACGTGCAAAGAGTCAATATCTTATTAGTTCAACCAATCGGATTTCAAATTCAATCGGACTCACTGACGTCATCGGTGTTCTATTCTATCATTGGTCAGTCGGAGCAAGAGCTCTTTCGGTCAGTTTTATTTTGGTCGTGTTCATGACATGTTGTCGTTCCTCTATCGTTGCCATGCTAGCCGTCTGAAAAGTAAATACATTTTAAAAATGACTTTTTGCCTCTTTATCCAGGTAAAGTGGAAATGTCCCCCCAGTCCCGAAACTTTTCCCGTAAAATTCACGCGGACTCTCATAAATAATGGAGGTGACAGCGCAGTTACATGACGCCGCGGACCCTAATGAGGCCGACGACTTTGCGGCACCTGACGTCAATTTTCACCACAAGGTGTCACCGGAAACTCTCAAGTTCTACTCATTTGGACATCGGGCAAGTGAAAGAAAATCTTTTTTCTTCCATATTAGAAAAAAAACAACCACAAAATGCACACAGAAGGAGGAGGACAAAAGGGGGATTTCTTGCTGTCCAAAATGACAACTTAATTTTCACTGTTGAGTATAAGTTTTTTTTTTTTTTTTTTTTTTTTTTTAATTAACTAAACATATTTCCATCCTCACTACCTGTCTTGTATCAAAATGATTTTAATAAAAAAAAAACGTTGATTTCATAGTTTTAGGGACAAACTTTTTAGTTTAAAGGCGTTAAAAGACTTGACATGGCAGCCCCGAGAGCGCCATTCGCACATAATTACGTCATCAAAAGCGTGAAAATTGGTAGCAACGTAAGTTAGTGAGCAACTTTCGTCTTCTAATTATATTTTCTTTACAAATTTATTTTTAAAATACATTGTTTGCTCCAGTATACTGTTCAGTACTTGTTTAATTATAAAGTAAATTGGTAACATTATCGGCAAGATACTGAAGAGTGCATAAGATACTGAAATGACTACAGTATAAAGTATATACAAAGGTAAAGAACTACAGTATTCGTTTTATTAATATTCAGTTATTGATACTGTTTTATACATCTTATTATTTTCGCATTAATCTTACATATTTTATTATCATTAAATTACCACATCATTGTATTAATCTACTTTTTATTTTATTTAAACCATTGGGTGTGTGTCTTTCTGAATACATTCCATTAATGACTACCGTAGTACCTCTCAGTACTTAGTAGTTTTTAGTACTTTTTGTAGTTTTTACAGTATTTTTTACTGTTCTGTACGTCTCAGTACTTTTAAGTACTTGGAATATTCTTTAGGTCTTATTATTAACCCTGTTTGATAATTTTAAGTACGTTTCTATACTTTTTAGTAATTTTTGTTAACATTAATCCTTTTTAGTACATTTAGTTCTTCTCAGTACTCTCTAGTAGTTTTTAGTACTATGTGTAGTTTTTAGTACTTCACTTTTCTCCTTAGTATATCTAAGTACATTTTACTACTTATCATTTAGTTCTTATCATTGATAATGTTTAATACCTTTTTAGTACTTTCTAGTATTAGTTTTTGTACTCCTTCACTACTTCTTGAAGTTTTTAGTAGGTTTTAGTACTTTTTAATGCCGTTCAGCACTTTTTAAAATATTTTAAGTACTTCCAGTGTTATTCAGTACATTTGTAACATTTTGAATTTGATGTTGGTGCATAATTTAGTACTCGTGTGTACAATGTTATTCCATTTCATCACTCGTGTTCTCATTTCAAGTTTACTCTTTTGTACTTGTTTATTGAAATAAACATAGGTAGATTGGAAACAGTAAAAGCATTAAGGACATGTAAGTGTAGTATTGGTGCAAGTAATATTCAATAATTTTCCAATATTTTGAATTTAATGTTAGTACATTATTTTGCAATGTGATATACGTTATTCAATTTCATCACTTGTTTTTATTTCAAAAAGATTCAGTTAACTGTTTTTCCTAGTTCCAAAATAAATGCAAGCATTCTTCTTGCTTTTCTTTTCATTCCAGAAGCAAACGAAGCAAAAAGTTTTGGGCAACTACTCGACGGTAACAAAGGGAGCGTCGGGGGCGGCCAAGCCCAGAGCTGCGCTCAAACAAGTTTTTCTCAACCAGGGAGTGTCTGACAAGAACCAAACTGCTGAGGTATTGTTTCTTCTTTTGAAACGAGGAAACAAAAATATCAGAGAAACGAGGCTATAAAAAGTCTGCACATCTCTTTAAAACACAATAACTAAATCACGTGCAGTTTATCGGCAGAACAATGTTTGCATGCGGGCAATAATCCCTTTGTAAACACAATATTGCAAGTATTCCGATGATGTAACGCTATGTAAACACATATGATAATCCGATTGAGGTCTTAGTCTGCGAGTATTGTGAGTGCAACGGTTGGGTTAGTGACTTGCTCATAATGTTAAAAGTGTAATGGACCAAACAAAGGCAAAAGAAATGTCTAGAGCCGTAAAAAATAATGAAATCCTTATATCCAGGGCTGTCTCGGAAGATATTGTGATTCTAAAATATAATACAATTCTCATCTTCAAATATTTATGTATAATTTCACCCAATTTATGAAGTCAATAAGGTCCCAAAACAATCCAATATAAGTTTGACAAGTTTGATGATTGCAGTTGGAAAAAGAATTAAACAAAAATTAAACAAAAATCAAAAACAAAACAAAATTATATTACAAAATGATATGTATATTTATATTGATATTATATAGCTTAAAATGTCTTTTTTTCTCTTCATGGGGGATCTGCACAGCATGCACTTAATTATTTAGATAAAGAACACACTTAGCAAACTATCAGTTTAACTCCAAATCACTTAATCCAAAGAAATTTTTATCGTCCGTTTTGGGGTAAAAGATGTGCCGTTTCCTCTTTCCACCTCGCTCACGTCAGACATCATTTACGCTTCTCGCCAATAGCTTACACGCTGTACAAACTTTCTGCTTTTCGGGCAAATATTTATTTATTTGCAGCTTGAAATATGCAGGATATGATTTTCTTTTCGGCACCAATTCGTTCAGTTTCACTTTGCGTCAAAATGCGCACTTCAGCCTCAAACATTCATTTTGGCGCTGCGCTTGCAGTGCAGGAGTTAGGGATTAGGGTTAGGGTGAGAGGGTTTGGGTGAGAGGGTTAGGATGAGGGGGTTAGGGTAAGGGTTAGGAGGTTAACATAAGGGTTGGAGGGTTAAGGTAAGGGCTAGGGTGTTAGGGTTAGCCCCGTTAGGGGGTTAACATTAATGGTTATGGTGAAGAATTTAGAGATTTGGGATTAGGAGGTTGAGGTAAGGGTTAGGGTCAGAGGGTTAGGTTCAGAGGGCTACAGTGAGGTGGATAGGGTAAGGGTTAGACTCTAACAGTTAGAGGGTTAAGGTTAGGGATTAGGGTTAAGCGTTGGGATTGTTTTCAAAAGAGCACTCCCCTGTCCAGTCTTATCGGTCACTAAAACAATCTGAGTAATAAAGGATGAAAGATGTCCTGCGTCAATTTAATTATTCAGCAAAGAATTGTTTTCGCTTGCTCATATTTTTGAACAGTCCCAAACTATCATTCAAATGACATGATCTCTTAAAACTCTTTTTAAAAATAGAACAAAGAAGGGAATCCTTCATTTTTTTGCAGCGTTAAAAAAACATTAAAAAATAAATTTGTCATGTTGGTCCTACAGAAACAGAATAATAATTGGATTATTGCATGTATTCAACTTGCATTTGAATTCTCTAATCACTTGGGTACAGGTGTAGTTTCCCTTTTCTGGTATATTTTAATTCTCCAAAGCACTGTCGGACTTGTAGTATTGAGACAAATTATACAAACAAACTCCAGCTTACTCGCCTAAAAAGCTTCATGAGAATTGGTGGATATCTTTGAAATATTGACGTTTTATTTTCTGCCCCCATGGCCAAAATGCCACAGTAGGAGATCTACATATAAAGTGGATACCGCATTGGTATCCATCCATATATAGTGCAAGTCCTTGCTTTTTGTCTGCCACATACATGCACAATGTTTTCTCTTTTTTTTTTTTTTTTTTTTTTTTTTTTTTATTGTGCATGTGTCTTACATTCAGGAGAGGAGTCAGCTGGATATCTTGAAGCAGGAACTGGAGTCCTTCGCTGTGCCCGTCAGTCTTAAGTGGAGCTGGAGGGAGGAGAGCCGAGGAAGCTCGCTGGAGAGGAGCTGGACCGATATCGTCCACTCACACTCCGTAAGAATTTAAAGAAAATTAAAATGTAAAAAAAAATTGAGTACTGTAGACCCCTGGGATACCGTGATCCCGGCTTACGAAGTTTTAACTTTAAGATGTGGAATAAGATTTTTGGCCCCTCTTCGTAGCATTTGCGGCACTGTACAATGTCGACAACAAATTATTTCACATGACCAAAAACTTGCAAATGGTTTGCATCACAACATTATGAAAATGTTAATATGCTATTGGCTAATCTGCCTCCCACAATTGTTTTTTCTTCATTCTGTTCAGAATCTTGTGTGCTTCTTAAACAGTTTGCGAGTTCACGATACAATATTGTTTTGTTTTTTGTTCTGTATTTGTTGGCAATTGTTCCAAGGCTGAAGTGATGCTAAATGGAAAAGCTAAACATGGCCATGGCAACAAAAGCTTGTGTTTATTAAGAACTTTACAGCACATACAAGAATCGCTTCACTTGCTAAGTTGCATGGGTGTAACCAATTGTCAACTAGGACTATTATTGAAACTGAGGAGGCAATTAAATTAAGGAAATCTTCCAAGGGCATGACATTCTTGGCAATTACAAAAATTTAAATGACCTTTCTTTGTAATTTGCCGTCACCGTTTACTCCTGCCTCTGCATCCACCTGCTAAACTGCTCAACCAGCTCGGGTTACGTAACACCAAAGAAAAATTAAAGCAATTTTTCCTTTTCATGTAGATTTATTTATGATGTTATTTAATCCAATACACATGTTTTACATATAAGTAATAATCACTATATAATATTCTGTTACTCTGATATTTATTTTTGAGGGACCTGGAGTTCGGACAGCGTGTATCCCCTGCTATACAGCAATTTCTCTTAGCGATCCCCGCCTCAGAACAAATTCATGCAGTTTCCTGAAATTAAAAAAATTAGATTTGCTAAATCTCACATACTTTATTTCTCCCTGTGTCCAGATCATGCCTCGAATGCAGAGGCACCAGCAGGAAGCCATGTGGGAGTTTGTGCTCACGGAACTTAACTACATCAACAGACTTGTGATCATAAAAGATGTAAGCCAATGCACACTCTTTTTGGTCAAAAATTCAAATGTTGACGGTTTCTTGTTACAACTGCTGCAGTTGGTTATTGGGGCTTTGGTCAACCTGCACATGAGAGGATTCCTCTTGGAGGTAAGTCTAGCCATTTTACAGGATTATATATTTTTTTCAGTCCCAAATTGAGAGGTGACTGCTTCAAGTGATCGCTGCTTGGCTCTGTGGCTAGGACCTTGACTGAGCCTCTTGGCTGAGAGCAAGTGTCTCGGCCCCTTGGCTTTGTAGCGTATTATGATTTGACCGATAATGGATAATTGATAAAAAATATAGAACAATAAAACTTACAAAATCCCTTCCCCCCGGTCTTTGAAATCATTGGAAACATTCCAATTTGCAAAATGAAAAACATATCGAAACCCCCTGGGATACAAAGTGAATCTTTTCTGAGTGAAATTGCCATATGACAAGGGAAACGTATGGTAATCAGCTGATGTGTTCTGAGCCCCTGCTACCCCGGATAAAAACATTAGAATGACAGTTGCTAAATACTTTTCTATCACTTGTATGTATTATACACGTATAGTATTAAATTACTAAACAAATATACATGTAAGGAAAAAAACAATTCTACATACTTTTGGTTTGACGTGACTTGAGCTGGTACGGTGGAGTTAGTGGGTGGATGCAGAGGAGGGAGGAGAAAGCAGATAGAAAATGAAAACTGATTTTAAAACTTCCACTTTGGAGGATTGTCCTACCCTTTGATTTCCTTGCTTTAATAATAGTTGTATTAGAGAATAATTATCTTAAAATTTCGATGATGCCGTGAAGCAAACCAATAGCAAACTAGCATCTTATATGAGGTCGACCAATAGCAGACTGCAAAGATTAAATTTAAGGTTTTAGGCGTACCAAATAATTTGTTGTTGATGTTGTATAGTGTGGAGAAATCCCCAAAAGAGGGGCCAAAAACATCTTCATGCACACTAGTGGGTTGTGGCATTATTCCTTAGCAAGGGTTACAAAGCTTGTGCCTTCTTCTTTGTTTACAAACTTCAGTTTCATGGTTATCATGATTTTGCATCCCACATTGTAACGTTAAAACATCATAAGGCCGGACGCCGTATCCCGGGGATTTATTTCCCACTGAAATTGTTCAAAATTACTCGCACACACATACTACATCCAGATATTTTTCATTGTCATTCTGGCACACATGCATTCAGAACAAAATGTCAATACAAATACACTGAGAAATAACATACACATATAGAAACTGTCACTATTAAATTATCTCATCTCATCTCATTAGCCGTACCGCTTATCCTTATTAGGGTCGCGAGGGGGCTGGAGCCGCCGCCGTGCTGCCCCCTATTAAATTATGTTCTTTATTATTGGTGTGCTATACTGTTCAGGTGACTCCCGAGAAACTATACTCCAACCTTCCCGCCATCCTCCGCTCCCACCAGCTGTTCTGGCAGGAAGTCATATATCCCATGCTGCAGGACGTTCGAACCACAGGAAAACCTTTTAACCCCATGGGCTTAAAGGCAGGCTGCCTTCAGGTCAGAGCTTTTTTTTTTAATTTACAAAATCTACATAAAAAACATTAAAAGTGGATGCACAATTCAGTTTTCTAGTTTCTAAACTTTGTTTTATTCTTTATTTAGCCAGATAAGGCTCTTTTCTTGAGTAGATTTGGCTCGGGGATAGAATGAGACCGTTGCTATTTTCCTGAATCGTTCCAAAAGTGAACTGTACTATGACAACCGTAAACCATGTAAAGCCAATGTGTCACTGTCATACAGCATTCGGTCCATTATATAATGGGCACAGTCCCAACGACAGTTTACAATCACGATGACACACCAACACACCCTGTTTTGGCTTTACATTGCTAAGAAATCCTTTATATACAAGCTTGTTAAACAATAATTGTTCACTTGTGCTCTGTACAGCCCTTTGAGACTTTTTGTGATAAAGGGCTATACAAATAAATATACTTGACTTGACTTTCAAGACATGCTACGATGAGAACCCAAAGAACAAACTGTAAATACCCATATAGGCCAACAAAGCACCCAGAGGAATTTGATTGGGTGAGAGGTAGAGATGGGTGGAGCTATGCACACATAGAGCAAGCACTTGCTTCTTTCTAAATATGTTGGTTTCCTTCTTCCATCCACCCATTATTTACACAGCTTAACCTCAGTGGGGTCACAGGGGTGCCAGAGCCCAGTATCCTTCTTGTTTGTAGTGTTTTGTAACATTTTTACAAAAGAACTTTGACCGCACCGTGTTTTGAAACAATTTAGAAGATTAAATGATTCCCAACACTCTTAAGTAACTGCGTGAGAGAGACAAATCTTACGTGGTATATTTATATTGTTATAGGACAAAAGATCCGGATTTATTATCATTACATAAATTTGATCCAATCATCAGACGTCACACAGTGATATAAAATGTCCTGAAGAATTAGCTTTTGTCCGAAGACAAGGTTTGTCGGTTTTGTTGAATTTTGTCTCAAAATATATGGTGTGACTCTCTCTCAAAAAAGGGAAAATCAAAATAATTTGCTCTCATGGGCCTTTGGGTCAAAAAGGTTCCTGAACCCTGATTTATAATATTCACCCAATATTTTTGGTTGCGTTGCACGTGAGGATTGTGTGTCATTAAAACTGGATAAAACAATAAATGGGACAATCTCACAAGTATACTTGTTTCTTTAAGGAATTAAAATTGAATGAGTCTTTTGTGCGGGTGGGGATCTGAACTTGTGTCTTATGAGTGTATAATTTGATGTTCTTTGTTATTGCAGTTCTCTGAACGCTTCTTTGCATATTGCCACTACTGCGCCGAGGAGGAAAACAGCTTTGAATTTGCACGCCAACAAATGGAGAGCAACCCACATTTCTTCACATACGTGCAGGTCATTAATTTCTATTTATCCGGTCAATTTCGCCAATCACTGTCTTTATCAATTTCGAAAAAACTTAAAATAAATGTAAACCGACAAAAGCTCAACGGAAATCCTGTGAAAAAAATAGACAGTAATAACTGATTTTAAATCAGTTTTAACTCAAGCTTTAGCATCCATAAGGTGTGAAGAAAGTTATTTATTGCCTAGCCACAATTCAATTGTATTTTTTGTGAAAATATTTGTCTTGTAAACCATCTGATCCAGTAAACAAAATCTTACCCGTTGGCAGATTTTTGTTGTGCCTATTTCAAGTGTTATTTCTTAAAATTTAATATATTTTACTTTTCTTGTAAATTGGGAACATTTATACCCAAATTAGGCAAAATGCAAATAATAATAGTCTGGATTGTCGATTGGTTATGGCCACTCAGTTAGTTAAGCGAGGGTGGTCATTCGTGTAACCTCTCCATGCTCTTCCCCCTGAGATTCGATCAGCAACCTCAGTGGAGATGTTTAAATCTAAATTTAAAACACACTTCTATTCTATAGCATATGGATAACCTATATTTTTTGTTGACAATATTTGTGTATTATTTGCCCTCATTCAGGTTTTAGATCAGGGGGTGGTGTAATAATAGTCTGGTTTGCAATAATCTGTGGTCTGTGCAGCCCTTTGAGACTCTTTTTGATTAAGGGCTATACAAATAAACATGACTTGACTTGATCATCACAGTCCTTATTTCCATGGTTATCATGTTTTTGCTAACCCCCTGTATCACTGTAAGCCTTGGGGCCCATAGCTAATAAAAAAAGTTTAAAAACTGCAACGTTCTATTGCTGACTTGCAATGTCTTTACAAAGCAGACAAGAGTCTGAACTAAATAAGGACAAAGGCATTGTGGGAGGTAGTTCAGCCAATAGCATATCTGTATTTTCATGATGCCGTGAGGCAAATCAATAGAAGAAGACCACCAATTTATATGAGGGCAACCAATAACAGACAGGAATCTTAGAGACACAACTCATCATATGCACCCTCACTGCAATGTTTGAGTTTGATGAGCTCTTGTGCAGGCAAAATAATTTGTTATTAATGTCTTTTGGCTGGTAAAATGCCGTACTGAGTGACCGAAAATACTTTTTCTTCCACAGTCTTAAGTGAAAGGTTTAACCATATCCCAGGATCAACTGTATAGCTAATTTTTAAAATGCGGATTTCTAAAACGTTGACCTAATCGTCCTTCTTGTACGCAGTGGGTGGAGACGCACCCGCTCTGCTCACGGATGCGCATCGGCGACATGCAGGCCAAGCCCCACCAGCGGATCACCAAGTACCCCCTCCTCCTTAAAGCCATCCTGAGGACCACCCAGGAGCCTCACGTGCAACGCAGCCTGAGGGCCATGGTGAAAGACGTTTGCAGATTCCCTCCAGAATGGGAAATCTCGCTCTAAAGCGGAATGTTTTATTTCAGTTGTCCAGTGTGAACACATTCCTCGAGGGCGTCAACGAATACTTGAGGCTGAGGGACGAGGAAGTTGCGCTCGCCGTCTCGGCTCAGAGGCTGGAGGGATACGAGATGGAGGGAATCAATGAGGAAATTGACAAGGTGCAAACACTCCAGGGAATGTGCAGAAATCGCACAACAATATTTTATTTATATAGGAGGAGGCATTCAAAATGTTGAGTTCAAATTGAGATTTTCTATCAGAAACTGTTATATAACATTTGCACCAATGTGCACTAAAAAGCCCATATTAAACCACACCACCTACATTGCATATTACCGAATTTTATTGCAATATGTATTCTGTGTAGCACTATTTAGATATTCTATATAACACGCTACAGTGGGCATTTGCACGTCACACTGGGTATTTGTATATTGTATTCTTTTTGCTTTATTATTGTATTGTTCTCAGCTCAGGGATGCTGCTGGAAATGTGAATTTCCCTTCGGGGATGAATAAAGTATCTATCTAAAGAAAAAGATACCAAATGAATGGCAAAAAGTACGAATTAAATTGTTGCATTAAAGTGAAATTTTCTGGTTCATTTGACGGATCATTTTTCTTATTTTATGAAGATCTTTCACCATTTTATGCTATTGAAAATGAAATGATCTGCATTTATATAGCGCTTTTCAAGTCAATGACTTCCCAAAGCGCTTTACATTGTGCTTCACATTTCCCAATAGCAGCCTTGATCTGTGCAGCCATGTAAGGCGCTAACCTGCGTATTGGGGGTTCAGTGTCTTACCCAAGGACACTTCGGCATGTAACACGGACAAGCCGGAATTCGAACTGGGATCCCTTAATCCTAAAACGATCGCTCTACCTCCTGAGCTACTGCCGCCTTTTTTTTTACCTGTGCATCAACTTGGTATAATGTTATTGTTTTTAGTAATGCTTTATATTCATATTTATTGTATTTTTTTTTTTTTTATAAAATCTGGATAATAATACTAACAACGCGCATAATTGTTTGAAATCTGGATTATCAAGTAATTTGACTCATTTTGTGCCTTTTTATAAGACTATATTTTAATAAATATTTTTTGTAAATAAGCAAAATAAAACGATATGGATATTTAAAATATAATCGTATCGGTATTTATAATATATTTAATTGTCAAGTCATGTTTATTGGAATAGCCATTTGATCACAAGAACATTTAAGACCTACACGAAGGTTAGCTCGTGTGCGGCACAGTTCTAAGGTCTTGGGAACCTCCTGTGTGGGTTCAAATCTAGCTACTGGACTTCCTGTGCGGAGTTTGTATGTTCTCCCCGTGCTTGCGTGGGTTTCCTCTGGGCACTCTGGTTTCCTCCCACATTCCAAAGACATGCATTTCAGGTGGATTGGCCGGTCCAAATTGTCCCTAGGTGCGAATGAGCGAGCGAGTTGTCCCTGTGTGCCCTGCGATTGGCTGGCAACCAGTTCAGGGTGTAATTTTAAACAAAAGTATCAATTATTTACGATTTTTGTATTCTATGTATTTTTTGTTTTGCTGAAAATAATTCTTAAAATAAGAAAATATTACAAAAAATATATATTACACGCAGTTAAAATGTATTTTTAAATTTTTTGAATTTTTAAAGTTGATGCAATCATCATACTTTCAGTATAATCCTTACAACTTGGTATAATGTTAAAATTGTTTTCTTGATTAACTTCTAAATTCTTCAAAAATAAATGTTGACGTAACATTTTAACTGAAAAAAACCCCACTTTTATTTTTAACATTTTCAACCTGTTAGCTTGATGGCTAATTCGGGTTTTCGTGCATCTAGCAAGCTAGCTCAGTTGACAGGTGTTGAATTTGAATAGTTTTGTGACATGTTGCTTGGCGCCACTTGAAGGGTAATAACACTGAAAGGGATTATTTCGCACGCAGCACGTGCGAGAGATCTGCCAGTTCGACCTGACGTGTCCCATCAGAGGGGTCGGCGATGGGGTCGTACGCAAGCTGATCCTAGAGGAGAACCTGAAAATCCGAGGGAGGAAGGATAACAAGGTGAGACCCCCTGCATTTTTTTCATACAGTGAACCCTTTCTATGATGCCATTTCGTTTCATCGATTTGCTACTTCGCTGGTTTGCATTGTGCTGTGTGGTCTGCATTCTGATTGGCTAAACAGTCTCCCCGCTTTTCTTTACCTGTGCATCAATAACGTCGTGGTTTAGTATGTACACCAGTGGTCTGCAACATGGTCCCCATGGGCACCAGGATGCCCCAAAAGACATTTGATGTGCCCGCTGACCTGTTCTGAAAGAAGCTCACCAGTCTTAGGTCATCGTCATTTTCTAGTAAAACGATTCTTCAAGTGGTTGGCTGGGTCTATTCAACTCAATTTTTAATCATTAATCTAGCAATAACATGGTAACAACATAGTAATAACATAAGTTGTTATTTTTAGAGCTTCAAATAATAAATTCCAGTTCATGGGCTTCATGGGCAAAATCATTCTGTCCAAGTATTGATGATAATTTTAATTAAAAGAAAAAAATCTGAATCTATTTCTTTATTAATCTTATTATCTATTTTACACAAATACAACAAACTAAATTCCAATTTATGGGTTTTTATAAAGCAAATGAGCAAACTATCTGCAGTTTTATTCGCTTCCTTTTTAGCTTTGTAGTTAGCTTCCTGCCTTTGAAGCTATTTAGCAAGCTATCGAGCTAGCTTTTTACATTTTTGCACGCTAACTAGCTAACATTTTACCTTTTTGCTGGTTATCAAGCTAAATATTAGCCTCCTTTCTAGCAAGCTTTTTTAAGCGTTCTAACTGGTTATTTGCTACTTGAGCTCTTATCTTGCCCCCTTATAGTTTTTTAACTAGTTTTCCTTTCCAGCCAACTATCTAGCTACCTTTTTGTCTATTTAGCAAGCCATCTTGCTTACTTTTTAGAAAACCATATAAAAGTGGGTGCCCTTTGTGCTAATTTGTAGCAAGAAGGAGCTCTCAGCTTAAAAAAGGGTGGAGACCCCTGATGTATACGAATGTAAGACAGCTCGCCAAATTTACATTCTGCAAAAACTATGAGACGATTAAAGCAAGGAAATCTAGGGGCATGACAATCTCCGCATGTTCAAATTTGAAAAGTTTCATTTTTAATTGAACTTTGCGATCCCCGCCTCTAAATGATCTGGCCTCCTTCAAAATCTGCAAAAAGCTCCTGAAAATATTCTATGAGACAGTTGTGGCAAGTGCCCTCTTCTATGCGACAGCGTGTTGGGGACGCAGCGTCAAGAAGAAGGATGCCTCTCGTCTCAATAAACTGGCTAGGAAAGCGAGCTCTGTTGTGGGCAAAGAGCTGGACAGCCTAACAACAGTAGCTGAGAGACGGGCACTGGAAAAGCTGCGGTCAAACATGGACAATCCATCGCATCCACTACACAGGATTATCTCCAGACAGAAGAGCAGTTTCAGCGACAGACTGCTGTCACTGTCTTGTACTACGGACAGACTGAAGAGATCTTTTCTTCCTCATGCCATGAGCCTCTTTAACTCTACCCGGCAGAGTAAAAGCCCACATTAAACCTCACCACCTACATTGCATATTACCGAATTTTATTGCAATATGTATCCTGTGTAGCACTATTTAGATATTCTATATAACACGCTACATTAGGCATTTGCACGTCACACTAGGTATTTGTATATTGTATTCTTTTTTCTTTATTATTGTATTGTTCTCAGTTCAGGGATGCTGCTGGAAATGTGAATTTCCCTCCGGGGATGAATAAATTATCTATCTATCTATCTATCTAATGCTGTCCAAATCCTTTATTGTCATATAAAGCAAATAAAGGTGTTTTTTTCACAGATTTAGCCTATCACGAGTTGTTTTGGGAACATATCCTCCACAATCAACGAGGGTTAATTATATTGTAATGTCATCTGCTGAGTTTGACAAAATATACATTTTCTGACTGCTCAGCTGGAAGTGGTGGCGCTACTGTTCTCCGATGTTCTTCTCGTGACCAAAGTGCAGAAAAAAACGGAGCGACTTAAGGTGGTTCGGCCTCCGCTTGCCTTGGACAGGACCTACTGCGTTGCGCTGAAGGATAACTGTGAGTTATTTAAAAACTCCTCGCCAATCCTGTAAATTTCACCTAAAATCCCATTCCAAGACGTACCCAAGTTAAATAGCTTTTTTTGAACCATTTGGAGAATATGGTTTCTTTTTAAAGGCAATATTCTGAAATTTTGTCCCCAACTGAAATAATTTCTGAGTTGGTCACCACTGACTGAAGTTATTCAGAGCCAAAATAAGGCATGTCTTTTGTTTTCAAAACAGGCCCTTGTTGGCTATTGCCGGCTGTGGACCGTGAAAAAGAAGCTTGCAATTAGTCGAGAGTGGTCAAAGCACAGAACTAGTTTGTCTACATGCAAAACTGATTGGATTACAACACTGATCGTCAAATAATGCAGGAATAAGTTCAGGTGTTTTGGTTTTTTTTTTAATCTGTTGGCATTATAGTGTGTTTTGTAGTAAATATTTTACACGGTTGGATTCACTGGACTGTTGGGATTGTAATGAGACCGTGTTCGTGGAGAAACATTTAGTCAGCGGACTACCAGGGCAATTTATTGGTGAGTTATACTGGCTTCATAGTTTTTGGGTAACTTGTTTCAGACTTTGATTTTTCTGTGATGAGTGTAAGCTTTCCAATGATATCAGGCATGACGTATTTCAGTGACTGGTGAGACTGTACAGACACATCTTGGCTTCTCAACAGTCTGACGGCCCGCCTTTGGGCCCTCACTGAGTTAAGAGGTTTAAAAGTGCAGAGAAAATCTCAAAATATACTCACATTCTTTCTCCCCTTTACAGGTTCGTTTCTTCTGGTGGAGATCGGGGAGCTTTGGTGCCCTGTTAATCTTTACATATTTACAGCTAGCACCACGGAAAGTTGCTCCACGTGGGTAATGGCCATTCAACAGGCAAAGGTAGGACCGCCAGGATGCATGAAGAATAAATATTTCTGCCACTTCAGTGGAAGTCCACCTTGAGTTGACTAATTGTATCAGTAAAACCCACACTGAGTAGAAAACATTTGGCAGATTATTTTGCTAATTTTCAGGCTTACCTTTTTCCGGATAATAAAGCGCACCAGATTATAAAGCGGACCCTCCAGATATAATTTAATTAGATAATTTTTCGTGTATAAGGTGCACATGACTATAAGTCCGATGAAATGTAAACTACAGTAAGAGTAAGGATTGGATTTTCTTTTTTTAAAACATAAGAAAACTAAAACAAACTTGTTTTATTAAATATAAAAAATAAAATATCTAGTTCTACAACTAAAAGATACTAATTTATTAATTTAAATTGTATTTACCATATTTCCGGTCTATAAGGCACACCAGATTACAAAATGCCTGTGCACTGAATTCCTGGATTTTTTGTTTTTCAGGAGCGCCTTTATAGTCTGGAAATTACTTTTTTTTTATTATGTTACATTAATTTAGTTTATTTCTTGTATTAAGTATAAATACTGAAAATGAGCAAAATTTGAAAATCATCACATTATTTTTCTTCATTTTCCTCATGTTGAGGTCTTTGAGTTTTTCCTTGCCATCATGTAGGTTTTAGATCAGGGGGTTGTGTAATATTAGTCTGTAATCTGTGCAGCCCATTGAGACTTCTTGTGTTTAAGGGCTATACAAATAAACATGACTTGACTTGACTTGTTTTGAAAATTTAAAAAAAGGAGGATTGTAGATCATGTTGCACATTTTAAAAGTGGTGCTTGTCAATTCAAAATATTCTACTAGCTGGCGCCATCTTTTGGCTGAAATCATCATTGCAGCCTAAAGCACTCATCTTTTTTCTTACTTTCACCATTTTCATCCTACAATTAAAAAAAACCTCAAGCATTACATTGTTACTTTTGTTTTCTATTTACCCTTTTGGTCAGGTAAAAAAATACTGCAAATGAGAAAACTAATCTTACACGACCTTTTCGGCTCATTTCTAGTATTATTCTCAATGAATTCTCAAATATCTGCCATCTTCCATATCATTTGCTAGTTTCAATAATTAAATATATGATTTTACTAAATAAAAAGAAAGTAAGTTGAAATAAATAAAACAATACTTAAAATTAGTTCATGTAACGAACATTGTTTACACAATATTAAATGTGGCCTTCCAGGATTAATGTGTAATTAATGATTTTAAAGGTATTGTGCATTATTTAGCGCCTCCTCGTGGTAAAAAAAACATTATCTGTTGGTCAAGAAATTTGCATATATTTTACATAATATGAGGCTCACCTAGAGGGAGCTTACAGGATTTGTGGTCATCTTGCTGCTAAGGATACCCCAAAAAACCCTGAACCTTATGAAAGGCTGAGCAAAAAATGAGAAGAAAAATGTTGCTATTTGGTCACTTTGAGTTTCCATAGTTTGTATTCTTAAGTGTGCTTATTAGTACTCGTTTTGGGTTGCGCTAGGCACTACAGTGACATCTGGAGGTCAAACATTACATTGCCCGAAACAAGATAAGAAGTTACTTAGTAAATTGGGAAATTATTTTATGTTTGACTGTATTGTATACGGTTTTCAGGCGATACTGAGAAACTTGAGGGAGTCCAAGTGTCCACAACCAGAGTCTAAAGAAAGATCTGGGTCAGTGGACACCACAGCTTCGCTGATGTCAGAAGAGGATGTTTTCCTGGAACACATCACCCACCAACACGCAGTCCTAAAGTTGTCTAACGGGGCATTCAAAAACGGTACGGAAAATTCCAACCATCAATTTGAAGTGTTGCCTCAGAGATTTGCGTTCAAGGACATCGGTAGACGAGGACAAAATGGGGAGGACAAATCGACATCCAATTCGATTGTGAAGGAAGTCGTCGATCCGTTTCGACATAATGGCGGACAGAAAAGTGTTTATCCAGATGTTGACAACCCGACACAAGAACTGAACTCTCAATCTGTTAATCGTTCTCCATGGAAAACCCAAAACTCAACCCCATTCAGAGGTACGCCATCTAGAACTTTCACGTCCCCCGTGTTGCGTAAAGGCCGAACGGACATTGGCGTCCGATCCACTTCGCCGTGGTCACCCTCTGACTACTCGTACTCTGATTCGGAATCCTACACGAAGAGATCCAATTCGCCTATCGTGCTAAAGCTAAGCGCCCTCAAGCCCACCCGCGGCACCTTTTGGAATAACGAACCCAAAACACAGCCGGATTCTGAAATTTTCTCCGAATCGGAACTATCGGACGCCCATAATAAAAAACCCAGGCTAAAAACCCAAAGGAGTGCGTCCATACCCAGCATGTTTAGTCAAGACGAACTCCGCTTACATTTTTCGGACGGGACGTCAGCTTCCGCCTCGTCCTTGGAGAATCTTCTGATGAGGGCTAAAGGTCGTGCCGTGGTCAGGGAAAGGGCGAAGAGCGAGAAGACAGCGCAGACGACTCGCTTGAGGCCGTCACCTTTAGAGCAGTCTCCTGTGGCCTCAGCGTCTCCGAGCGACAGCGAATGGGACGAGGTGGTTCAGCTTCAGAGGACCAGAGTCCTCACCGTCAGTCAGGGTTGGAGGGAGCAGCTGGTGGACGGGGACATCCAGGACAGGCTGGACAGGTAAGAGACACATATAATGCTGAGATTGTTAAAACCCTAACCCTAAAAACAGTAACCACAAGTTGTAACCCTGAAGAAAGCTCTTAAAACTCTATCTCTAAACCCACTTAAAAAAGGCAGGTGCAAATGGATTTGTAACGTGGGCCTAAAACTGTCAACCTTAACACTTTGTTGAGTTTTCAGCGGATGTTGTAATAGTGGTCTTTGCAACCCTTAGAGGCTTTCGGGGATTAAAGGTTATACAATTAAGTATTCCTTAACTTTAACCTTTATGGCAGCTCAAATTTAAAGCCTTCTCTTAAAACCCTACTTTGAAAACTTTTTTTTCCAAAATTTTACTTTCAATCCTCAACTGTACTTTCAAAGTCTTCTTTGAAATGATAGCACTAGCCTCACTTTAAAACCTTAACTACATCCCAAAACCTTATATTTTTAAACCTTAATCGTAGTTTCAAACCCCCTTTTGAAACTCAAGCCATTGTCCAAGATTAAATCCCTAGTTCAAAACTCTACATTGAAACTTTAACCCAAATTTAAAACCCTTCTTCAACCTTAATAAGTGATCAACCCGGGTTTTAAAACCCTAACTTTAGAAAAAAAAAACGTTTTCTTCCTGCCCTAAAATGAAAATGAAATGATCTGCATTTATAAAGCGCTTTTCAAGTCAATGACTTCCCAAAGCGCTTTACAATGTGCTCCACATTTCCCAATAGCGGCCTTGCAGCCATGTAAGGCGCTAACCTGCTTATTGGAGATATTAGGGGTTCAGTGTCTTACCCAAGGACACTTCGACATGTAACACAGACGAGCCGGGATTCGAAACTGGGATCCCTTGATCCCAAGACGAGCGCTCTACCTCCTGAGCTACTGCCGCCTCCTAACTGTCCTTTACAAGTCTATTTTGTAACAGTAAGGCCGGCAGCACTTTAAAACCTTAACTCCATCAAGTTCAGGTCCATAGTTTCCAACCCTACTTGAAACCTTGGGCTTTTTTGAAACCATACTTTGAACTCTTACCAAAATGTAAAACCCTGATTCAACTTTAGTCCAAGATCAAGTTTAAAACCTTGTTTTAAATTTCTTCTTTGAACCCTATATTTTTAAAAATCAATTACTTTGATACTCTAACTGTACTTTACAAGTCTATTTTGAAATGGTAACACCAGCCACGCTTTAAAACCTTAACTCCATCTTAAAACTTACTTTGAAATCTTAGGTGTTCTTTAAGTTCAATTCTTAGTCCGACATTGAATTTTGAAAACCTATCCCCCTTTTAAAAACCCTCTTTGAACCTTTGAAACTCAAGTTTAAAATCGTTTAACTTGAATCAAAAAAATTTGTTTTGAAACGTTAACTTTTTTTTCAAAATCGTACTTTCTCACCCCAACTGTACTTAAAAATATATTGAAATAGTATATTGAAATAATGCC